>NC_137055.1:22592585-22682585 GCF_032717465.1 Coenobita brevimanus
GTGACAAGCCAAATGATATCCTGTACACCAGGAAACCATATACTACGCTGGGTGGTAACCCATATAACCAGATTTTGGCGCCTGGTAGTTTTAGTGGGTAATTATTGCGCTCCAATCGGATTGAGTCGGTGAAGGTTTATATCCAAGTGATGGTTGGGGTTGATCGCTCATGTAATACCACTCAGGGATGAGTGAGGCTGGCCACTCTCATCTTAAATGTCGGGACCAACTGCCTAGCCCCGGGCTCCTACGCTCCTCATGGGGCAATGTAGAATTGGATGATGGATGGATGGATGGATTTACAAACTCTTCACTAAAGTCCTTACGAACAGAATAACAACAAATTTGGAGGAAAACCGACCTCGTGAACAGGCAGGATTCCGAAGCGGGTATTCAACTACTGATCATCTACAACCAATCAGTCAGCTAATTGTGAAAACTACAGATTATAATAAACAACTGTGCTTAGGTTTTATTGATTACGAAAAGGCTTTCGACTCAGTGGAGGACATAGCAAAGGTAAATTCATTGCGAGAACAAGGAGTGAATGAGAACATTGTAAAACTGCTCGAAAAGATACATAAAGAAGGAACTGCCACAGTTATATTACATAAGGACTTGCATATATATATATATATATATATATATATATATATATATATATATATATATATATATATATATATATATATTGTAATGGCAAATAAACAGGTTAAATATATGGTTAACTGCAATAGCCTCTATTAACACGAAATTAGCAAGAGTAAATTTATCTAAGTCAGCCCTGATAAAATGAGATACCAGATAATACTCAGTGAATGCCAGATAAATAATTACAGATACAAACTATTATCAAAAACGACTGACATAAAGAACCCTACATGAATTACAAAAACTTCACTAGGCCTACAAATTAAACTTATGCTATACAGTACAAGAAAAAATGCAATAACAGTAATACTTAAATTACACACAGCTGCTAGATGTTTGGAGATTTCTTGAGCACTCACAATAATAATATCTGTACAGGGGAGGACAGAGATGTGAACAAAATGAGGAGCAGATCTAAGTGGCAATGATGCAGAGACTGAGCTCATTATATAGGGGCCGGCAGAGCTTGATACAACTTGTAATAAGGACGCGCAAATGAAGCCATGGGGACAAAGAGATGACAATCCCGCAAAGTATAACAGAGAGAACGACTTACTCTACTATAACGGTAGAAGGGGGGGACTGAGGCAGAACACGCTCGTGATCAAACATGCAGCAACTGTGCGTTAAAAATTACACAAAGGATGATGAAATCATAGGCTATGTAACACCTCCCCACAAAGAAAAAGAAATTTACAAAGGAAATTTCTTATTACTCTAAAACAATCTGTCTAAAGTCTAGATAAGCAATCTGCAATAACATTTTCTTTCCCCTTGACATGTTGTATGTCTAATGAATACTCCTGAAGAAGTAGACTCCATCTTGTCAATCTCTGATTTTTATCTTTAAACTTACTAAGGAATTTCAGTGGGTTATGATCGGTATAAATGACTATGGGGTCAAAACCAGAACATAAATAAAATGAAAAATGCTGTAAACCCAAAATCAAGGCCAAAAGCTCTTTCTCAATAGTTGAGTAGTTCTTTTGAGGTGGAGTGAACTTCTTACTGTAATAAGATACAGGATGTTCAATACCCTGATCATCCTCTTGCAGCAAAACAGCCCCAGCTCCTGTATCACTTGCATCAACAGCCATCTTAAAAGGCTTAGCAAAATTTGGAGTAGCGAGCACTGGCTGACTTAATAGAATAGCTTTAAGTTTGTTGAAAGAGGATTCACAGTTATCGGTCCAGACAAATTTAACTCCCTTTTTCAGTAGGTCTGTAAGTGGTGATACAAGAATAGAAAAGTTAAGAACAAATCTCCTGTAATAACCTACCATTCCCAAAAATCTTTGTAGCTCCTTCCTACTTTTAGGTCTGGGAAGATCACTTATAACCTGAACCTTAGCTCCTGGTGGTGCAACATGTCCATCACCAATTACATACCCAAGGTACTGAACTTTAGCTTGACCAAACTCACACTTTGATAAATTAGCTACAAGATTAGCATGAACCAAACGGTCAAGAAATTTACTGACATGGCATAGGTGATCTTTCCAGTTGTCACTGAAGATTAATACATCATCAATATAAACAACACACCCTGCCAAACCCTCTGTTACAACATTCATGAGCTTCTGAAATGTGGCTGGTGCATTTTTCATACCATATGGCATTACCGAACATGCAAAAGCCTTTCCTAGTGTTACAAAACATGAGATCTCCCTAGCACGTTCAGTCATAGGTACTTGCCAGTATCCCTTTAACAAATCAAACTTACTTATGTACCTAGCCTTTCCGATCTTGTCTATGCAATCTTCCACGCGAGGGAGAGGGTAAGTGTCTGTTTTGGTTATCTGATTAACACGTCTGTAGTCAATGCAAAGCCGCTGTGACCCACCTGGCTTAGGGACTAAAGTGACAGGAGAACTCCACTCGCTCTGACAGGGCTCAATCATCTTGTGGTCCAACAGGTAGCCAAGCTCCTTCTGGATGAGAGGAACTTTCACTGGGTTCACACGGTAAGGAGGCAATTTAATTGGCTTTGCGTCTCCAACATCGACATCATGCATCAACACAGTGGTTCTTCCTGGAGTAGCACGGAACACTTGCGGGTACTCCTGCAGTAATGCCGAAAACTCCTGCCTTTCCTTGGGTGGTAGATGAGAAAGCTTAGTCTGGAGATCATTCATGATATCAGGATTCTTCCCCAAACTATCACTCAGGCTCATACTGCATGGGAGAGCTTCACTTGCAGACTCGGGTGGAACAGCTACAGTGCAGACTGGATTATTTTCGTCCCGCCTGTGAAATAACTTTAGCATGTTGATGTGACATAGTTGCTTGCTCTTTCTACGATCTAGTGTGGCGATGACATAGTTGACATCACTGAGTTTCTTCTCCACGAAATAAGGACCACTAAACTTGGCTTGAAGAGGTTGCCCATGAACTGGTAGCAGAATCAAAACCTGATCTCCTGGCTGAAAGTGGCGTAACCTGGACTTCTTATCATACCAAGTCTTCATCTTCTCCTGAGCAGCTCCTAAATTCTCTCTCGCCAGCTGTAAAGCAGTGGACAGCCGTTCTTTAAACTTCATCACATACTCCAGCAGGTTGACGTCATCTTCCTCCGACAGCCAGCATTCCTTGAGTAACTTAAGGGGTCCTCTTACTTCATGGCCAAACAGTAGTTCAAAAGGTGAGAAGCCCAGTGATTCATTTGGAGATTCTCTTGCGGCAAATACAACAAATGGAAGACCTTTATCCCAGTCTTTCTGATGTTCCAAACAGTATTTCTTGAGCATCGATTTGAGTGTTTGATGATATCTCTCCAACGCTCCTTGGGTCTGGGGATGGTAAGCTGAAGAGGTGATCTGGGTGATGCCCAACTCTTTCAGAGACTGCTTGAAAACATTTGACATGAAATTACTTCCCGGTCTGACTGTACCTCCTTGGGCAGACCAAACTTTGTGAAGAACCCTAGCATTTCCTTAACCACGTTCTTTGCTGAGATGTTTCTAAGTGGAATGGCTTCAGGATAACGAGTAGCCATATCAATCATGGTCAACACATAAGAAAATCCTGAAGAAGTCTTAGGAAGAGGGCCCACAATATCCACCAACACACGGGTGAAAGGCGCCTCAAAAGGAGGAATGGGAACTAGAGGTGCAACCTTTTCGGTCTGATTACACTTCCCCACAACTTGACAGGTGTGACAAGACTTACAATACCAGGAAGCATCCCTGAAGATACCTGGCCAGTAGAAGTGTTTCAAAATGCGTGCCACAGTCTTCCTCACTCCAAGGTGTCCTGCCAAACTGGAATCATGAGCCACTCGAATGATATCCTGCCTACAAACACGAGGGATGACAACTTGATGTACAACCTCCCATTCACAGTCGGCTGATGCTGTTGGGGGTCTCCACTTCCTCATAAGTACTCCTGACTTTACATAATAACAAGTAGAAGCACCGGCTGACTCTTCTTCACTGTAAGCAGAGTTAGCTAGACCTTTCAACTCAGGGTCAGCAACCTGCAACTCAACCAACCCTTGACGAGACAAATTATCAACACTACGGGGTACTGCCTCCTCTGGTGAGTGGTCCAAATTAGCAAGAAAAGTGTCAGCTAGGATAACATCATCATCATCATTATCCTCTAAATCACCAGTAACTTTAGACTTAGCCCTAGTGACAGCACATGCAGGGAACACATCAGGGACATCACAATCCTGGGACACAGCCACTGGCTCACTAGACAACTGAGGAGCTGGACACACTTGACTTCCACCAATATCATTTCCAAGTAAGAAAGTTACACCTGACATTGGGAGTGTCTCAACCAACCCAACCATAACGGAACCATTAACAAAACCAGACTCTAAATTCACTCTGCACAGAGGGACAGAGAAGTAATTATTTCCTACACCTTGTAAGATTACAGTTTCATCAGAGGAATTAACATTAGAGCCTAGAACACTGGTCAGCATAAGGGATTGGCAAGCACCTGTATCACGATATATTTGAACTGATTTCCTGTCATTACTGTCCAGAGGACTGACAAAACCATCAGACAGGAAATTAGCACATGAACTCTTGAGAGTGTCACCCACGTTACTGCTCAAAAGAGGAGCTCCATCATGAGAATTTAAGTAACCCCTCAAAGCAGGTTCAGTTAACTCAGCTAAAGAATTCTGGGAACTCTCAGGAGTGGACACTAGACCAATTGACTGAATATTTAAAGACTCCTTTTTGTTCACATCACGCTGTCTCCTGAAACATCTCTCCGTAGTATGACCAAGCTTACTACAATAAGTACATTTACTTTTCTGAAATCCAGAGGTGAAGCTGGTATTTACTTCCTGAGAAACATCATCTTTATTCTCTTTCCTGTTACCTGTACTCTGAGTAGAGGCAACGTACTTACTCTCAGCTTTCCCTTTTTCTTTAGAATATCTCTTGTGAGTGAGAACATACTCATCAGCTAAAACTGCAGCATCAGACAAATTATCTATTCTTTTCTCATCAAGATATAGGCTTACATCTTTACTAATACACCTTTTGAAGTCCTCCAGCAAAATCATCTGCTTAAATTTGTCAAAATCAGAATCCACATTCTTAGAATTTAACCACTGCTCTAACAGATCTTCTTTGATTTTTGCATACTCAACATGGGATTGCTTATCTTGCTTGTAAGTTGTCCTAAATTTTACTCTATAAGCTTCAGGAACAAGCTCATAGGCCTTAAGAATCAAGCTCTTAACTACATCATAATTATCAGACTGATCCTGAGGCAAAGATGCATAAGTTACTTGAGCTATACCGGTGAGAACAGTTTGAAGGAGTACTGGCCAATACTCCTTAGGCCAATTAAAACCTGTAGCTACCCTCTCAAACAACTGAAAATACTTTGTTAAATCAGATTCATTAAAAGGAGGGACAAGTTTAACATTTTTAGCCACATCAAAATCATCAGAGCTAGATGATCCAGTTCCACCTTATTTCATGTGATACTCATGGTCTGCCTGAATCCTGGCAAGTTCAATTTGTGCCTGAGCCTGTACCTCTGCCTCTTGAATACGAGCATTTGCCTCATTAACACGAGCCTCCTGCAGGGCTAGCTGTAACTTAGCTAATTCAATCTGTGTTTGCTCATTTGGAGGAGTTACATTAAACAAGCTTTCATTAATCATGGCAACAATTTGATCTTTAGACTGATGAGAGCGAACAACAAATCCCAATTGTTGAGCAACAATCTTAAGTTCATTCTTTGTTTTGTTTTCTGTATCACACACTGTTTGTACATTTGACAAAAAGTCCTTGGCTTCATCAAGTGTAGTAATAGTAGACATAATTAATAAGAAACAGTCACAAAATATCAAGCAATATCCTTATGATAATATCCTGAATATCCTGGCGAGGTCGCCAAATTTATGTTACGGAACAGAGAAAGATAATGTACACTTTAAGTGAGAATGCTAAAAATCACTACAGTCCCGTAAAGTTCCAGGTTCAAAACAAAAGAGTTAGATAAAATTACAAGTTAAAGTTTAATGCTCAAACTAACAACAAAACATTCAGGACTCATAAGGATAATGTAATGGCAAATAAACAGGTTAAATATATGGTTAACTGCAATAGCCTCTATTAACACGAAATTAGCAAGAGTAAATTTATCTAAGTCAGCTCTGATAAAATGAGATACCAGATAATACTCAGTGAATGCCAGATAAATAATTACAGATACAAACTATTATCAAAAACGACTGACATAAAGAACCCTACATGAATTACAAAAACTTCACTAGGCCTACAAATTAAACTTATGCTATACAGTACAAGAAAAAATGCAATAACAGTAATACTTAAATTACACACAGCTGCTAGATGTTTGGAGATTTCTTGAGCACTCACAATAATAATATCTGTACAGGGGAGGACAGAGATGTGAACAAAATGAGGAGCAGATCTAAGTGGCAATGATGCAGAGACTGAGCTCATTATATAGGGGCCGGCAGAGCTTGATACAACTTGTAATAAGGACGCGCAAATGAAGCCATGGGGACAAAGAGATGACAATCCCGCAAAGTATAACAGAGAGAACGACTTACTCTACTATAACGGTAGAAGGGGGGGACTGAGGCAGAACACGCTCGTGATCAAACATGCAGCAACTGTGCGTTAAAAATTACACAAAGGATGATTAACTCATACTCTATGAAACAATATATATATATATATATATATATATATATATATATATATATATATATATATATATATATGACTGAGAAGGACGTGAGTCAGCGAGATACAATTTCACCAAAATAATTTACCGCATGCTTAGAAAGTATTTTCAGTAAGACAAGTGAACATAGAGAAAAGCTAAACCATTTAAGATTTGCAGATGACATTGTCCTAATCTCAGAAACAGCAGAGACATTGCAAGAAAAGATCAAAGATCTGAACAGAGAAAGTCTAAAAGTAGGGCTAAAGATGAACCGGAGTAAAACTAATGTTTAATCCACAAACACCAAAAAGCGTCATCAGAATAAGAGAAGAAATTACTGAAGAAGTCAAGGAGTACAATTACTTGGGTCAAATTCTAAAATTAACGAAATATCATGATAGCGAAATAAATTGACTCAATACAATTGGATGGAAAGCTTTCGGAAAACATAGACATATGAAAAGTAGCTTGCCAGTTTGTATGAAAAGAAAATTGTATAACGAATGTATATTTCCAGAGACTGAAAGACTGACTAAGATGGCGTATGTAGGTGAAATGGAGGAGGGAGAGGGAGGGGGAGGCTAAGGATGAGGTGGAGGGATGGAGTTGAGAGGTATTTGAGGGAGGGGGAAATGAGTTGGGGGGAGGGAAGTCTAATGGTGGGTGACAGAGTGACATGGAGGCGTTTTGTCTGTGGCCACCCTTTGCGGTATTAAGGCATCGCCGATAGATAGATAGAAAGATAGATAATTCCAACTATGACGTGTGGTTTTGAGACCTGGAGACTGATATATACGGTGGAAAATAAATTAATCCGTCCTCAGAGAGCAATGGAAAGGTCAATGATGGGAATATCTTTAAGAAACAGGAACAAATCAACGTGGATGAGAGAGCAGACTCAATTCAAAGATATTATAGAAGTTATAAAAGAACAGAAATGGAGGTGGGCAGGCCATGTAGCAAGAATAAGGGATAACTGATAGAGCACGAGGCTGATTGACTGGACACCAAGAGATTGTAAGCGTAGCAGAAAAGACCAGACAGGATGTGGTGAGATGAGATAGAGTAATGCCGGGGAAAACGTGGCAAAAATGGACTCAGTCAAGGAATTTATGGAGAAGGTTGGAGGAGGCCTTTGTTCAGCAGTGGACTTGTAATGGTTGCTGCTGCTGATGATGATGATGACGATGATGATGATATATATACTGGTAATATATATATATATATATATATATATATATATATATATATATATATATATATATATATATAAAATCTATCTATCTATCTATCTATCTATATATATATATATATATATATATATATCATACACTGACTTTCCTATATAAGCCATGGATCAGTAGGGCTGCACGTGCGAAAGAGAGATCGCTAGTACAACAATCAGTCGATTTCTGCCCAGTGGATGGATGGCACTGACTTGCATGACAGATGTTTCTTTAAGATTTCCATAATTTAATAAATAACAGTCACATCTGCTTGTTTCACAACATTCCCAAGTGAATGGTAACATGTTCTTTGGCCAATTCAAAACTATCTGTTCAGGCCTACCAGGACTTCCACACCATGTTACTTCACCCGTGTCATGTTACAGCAAGCCACTACGTTTATTTAATGCCATGGAACTGCTCTTATGTTCTGTCTTACTAGTGCTGTCATGTCATGCCTTTGCCATGTTAATGCTGTTGTGACAAGTCGTATCATATTGTCATACGAGTAACCACTTTCCCCAGGAACTGTCATTAAGGAAAAATACATTTTTTTAAATTACGCTGTGTGTCAAAATAGACGTCTCCCCCCCTGCCCCCTCCCCCCCCTCTCTCTCTCTCTCGTGTGTGTGTGTGTGTGTGTGTGTGTGTGTGTGTGTGTGTGTGTGTGTGTGTGTGTGTTCTTACCTAACTGTTCTTACATAATTGTATCTTTACAGGAATGAGTCGAGCTCGTACTCTCCCGTGTATGAAACAATTTTTTATCATACATTTTTCATTCATTCATTGCCAGACGCCATATATCCCAAACGGGGTGGCCAACGGCTTAGAGTTAATTGTTTTACAGGGAGGGGCACTAATCCTCCACCAACCCCACTTGACACGTAGGATGAATAGTTCTGAGACACACTTTCATTCGGTAGTGCATTCCACTGAACAATTGCCCTGTTTGGGGAAACTGAACTTCCTTACGTCCTTATCGCCTCTCTTTTTATGTTTTTTGCAGTGTCCTCTTGCTGATGCTTCCCTATATGTTATATATTCAATTATGTTTATTTTCTCTCTCCCTGAGATGCATTTATGTACCATAATCATGTCTCCTCTTTTCCTTCTCTCCTTTAGTGTCGGTAGATTCAGTTTTTCTAGTCTGTCTTCGTAGCTTAGATACCTTAAGATTGTTACCCATCTTGTTGTTGCCCTTTGGACTTTTTCAATCTTATCTTTGTGTTTTTCGAGATGAGGATTCCAGACTACTGATCGATACTCCAGGGTTGATCTGGTGAATGATGTTATTAACTTTCTCAGCATGTCTTCATTGATATGTGTGAACGCTCTTCTCATTTTAGCAACCACTGTTAACATATTGTACCTTCTCACTGATGTGGTCAGCCGGAGATAGTCTGTTATTGATATAATCACTCCTAGGCCCTTCTCCCTTTCTGATATGTGTCGGGTTGATCTTCTCAACTTATAATCCCAATCGAGTCTCTTCTCACACTTCATCATCATCATCATCATCATCTGGACCTCCTTTCCCACCCTAGGGCAGGGTGAGGAGTAGCAATGTCCAGACAGCCCAAATTTGCCCGTCCAATGGGCCACGCTTCCATTCACTCATCATTCAAGCCCCTGCAATCCTGGCTTTATCAGATGCGCCAAAAACATTCACCACGTTCTGTAGCTTGACACAACGTATCCGACTGAGTCAATCCGGGCGCTGCCACGTTAAAAAGGGTGTCAAATCCCTGATCATGCACTTCTCTTCACAACATCCATTGAACCAGCTCGATCTCTTGTCAGTTCCCTAGCCTCACCGACTTCTAAACCTCTCTTCGTCACACACTCATCCACCATATCTCTCCACCTTCTCCTTGGCCTACCTTGCATCCTCCCTTCTTCTAATTCGCTCAGATATACGTTTTCACCACTGTATTGTTATCCATTCTCTCCACATGACCATACCATCTCAGTACACTCTCTTCGATTCTGGTGTCCACCGACTTCCTCACTCCACATCTTTCATGAATCACAATATTTCGTATCCTATCCACCCTCTATACTCCACATACATTCCTCAGGAGTCCCATCTCCACCGCTATCACTCTTGACTTTTCATTTTCATGCCACACCATTGTCTCACATCCATATGTTAAAGTTGGTAATAATACTCCCTCATGTAAGCCTCGTGCAGCTGCAACACTCAAGCCTCTGTTTCTTATCAAGGCCTTCATTGCACCAGCTACTTTTCTTCCTTGTGTCATTCTACTTTCAACTACTTTTGGACATTCTCCTCTCTTTTCTCTCACTTTACCCAGGTATTTGAACTCTCACCAATTCCAGTCTCCATTCACTGTAACATCACACTGGGAGTCACTTTCTCTCTCAATAACCATCACTTTACTTTTTACTACATTTACTCTCAAGGAACGAAACAGACATCAGCAAAACTCTGCACTAACCTACTAAGTTCTTGTCCGGTACTTGCAAGCAGTACTGCATCATCAGCTTATAACAAATTTGAGATATTCCATCCATCACTATTCATTACCAACGCCATCCCTCTCTCCATTACTGGTGTTTTTACTTCTCTCATCACCCTATCCATATATACATTGAACAACCATGGGGACATAACACAACCTTGTCGCACGCCCACACCGATCGTGAACCGTTCACTTAGATGCTCATTAACCCTTATACATGCTTCGCTACCATCATAAAAACTCTTGGCAGCACCTAGCAGCTTACCATCTACACCGTACATTCGCAAAACTTTCCACAATCCCTCTCCGTCCACGTTGTCATATGCTTTTTCCAGATCCATGAATGCCATAAACACCTTATGGTCCCTCTCACAAGCCCTCTCTGTTATCTGTCTCACTGCAAATATTTGATCCACACGTCTTCTGCCACTCCTAAAGCCACCCTGATCATCACTCACTAGGACTTCTGATATCTCTCTTACTTTCTCTATAATAATTCTTCCATATATCTTCCCTACCACATTCAAGAAACTCATGCCACGATAATTTTTGTACTCACTTCGCTTACCTTCATATCTGTACAGGGGTACAATCACAGCCTTTTTCCACTCTGCAGGCACAGTTTCACTCATCTATGCCTTCTTACATATCTCCAGCAAGCACTTCATTCCACTCTCTACTCTACACTTAAGCATCTCTGCATACACCTCATCAACCCTAGCTGGTTTACCATTTTTCAGCCGCTTCACAGCACTCGTCACCTGTGCAAGTGTCTCGTCTCCTGGTACTGCATTCCTTCTCTGCCCCCCCCCCCGCCCCCCCCGAAACCAATCATGTTTATGGCGGCTTTGCTCTCTCTATTCCCTTTCATCAGGCTTTCAAAATATTCTTTCCATCTGGTTCTTACTTCATCCCCATGGGTTAATAATCTACCACCTGCATCCTTCACACCATCACATTTCTTTCCGCTTTCACTTCTACATTTCCACACCTCACTTTTACCAAACTTAATTACATGACACTTGTCCACATTAAATTCCATTTGCCACTGACTGCTCCATTCATGAAGCTTATTCAATTCTTCTTGTGGCACTGTTAGTAATTTTCCTTTGTATTTTTGCATCATCAGCAAACGTATTTAGATACCTTTTTCCAGTTTTACTACATCATTTATATATACTAAAAACATAATTGGTGCTATAACTGAGCCCTCTGGAACTCCACTAGTCACTTTCCTCCATGATGAGTAATTACCCATTAGTACTGTTCTCATTTCCTCTTTTCTGAGAAAATCCTGCATCCAGCAGTACAGATTGCCTTGGATACCTCCTTGATGGTACAGAATCCATAGAAGGCTTTGGTGTGATACTCTGTCAAATACTTTCTTGAAATCTAAATAGATACTGTTCACCCATCCTTCTCTTTTCTGTAATGTTTCTGTAACTCTGTCATAGTAGCTTAATAGGATAGTAACACATGATTTTCCCCTTTTAAAACCGAACTGCCTTTCTGTTATCATACTGTACCCCTCTAGATGGTTTACCCAAACTCTTCTTATCAGCTTTCCTAGTACCTTACAACACTGGTCAGTGATACTGATCGGAAAGTGAGTGGATTCTGTCCATACCCTTTCTTGAATAGGGGAACAATGTTTGCTTTCTTCCAAGTATCAGGTAGTTTACCTTGACCTAAGGATTCCTTGAATATACAATGGTCTGCATAACTCTTCTGCACATTCATTTGGGGGAGGCGGTGGCTGAATCGGTAAAGAGGCGGCCTGCAGTCCTAATGGACCCGGGTTCGAATCCTAAAAAGCAGACTTTCCTGATCTACCAGATGACCCGCCAACATGTAATAAAAATAACCCCACTAATACCAATACACCAGTCCTGTATGAGACAGCCCTAGCATGTATTCAATATGGATGGTGGGTGTCAGCACAGAAGTGGTGACATGTGGAGGTGTAGGAGGACTACTGGGCCTTGGGATAGGTCACTGCCCCCAAGAAATAGGCCCTGAAGCCTTTGTCCAGAGTCAGACACGTAAAAAAAAAAAAAATGTAACACGCAACCTGAAACTTCGTCAGGACCATTTGCTTTTCCATTGTCAAATTTACTTACTTATCCTGTACTTCTTTTTCTGATATTTATATATCTGGTAATGTGTGGGCATGCATGTTCCGAATCATCTCTTTCAAAATTATTTTCTTCTATAAAAACTGATTGGAAGTTTTTATTTAGTGCTTTACAAATATCTTTCTCTTGTATAGATGCTCCACTCATCCGTAATTGACAGTATTTTATCTTTAGCCTTGGTTTTGCGTCAGTTGTAGCTGTAGAGTAGCTTCGGTTGATCACTACTCTTATTTATAAAGTCTTCCTCAAACTGTCTCTGAGCCTCCCTCCTTATCTTTGTATAATCATTTCTTGCCTGCTTGTAGTTGTTATTTGCCCTCTCATTGTTGTGTCTTCTGTATCTGTTCCACAACGTCTCTATTTTCTTTTGATTTTTTACATTCTGTATTAAACCATTTCTTTATTTCCATTTCTGTTTCTTTGTGCTGAGAGATGCAATTTTGGACTGCTATTTCGTAAAAATTATAGAATTTTCTATATAATTATATCATTTAAATTTTGTCCTCTATGCTCCTTTTTCCAATCTATTTCTAAGAAGTACTTCTTCAGGTCATGGTAGTTGCCCTTTTTGTATAGTAGTTTAGGCTCCTTTTGTAACTCTCACTATTGGTAACAATGTCAAATACATTCCTGAAGTTGCAATGAAATACTACATGGTCGCTTTTGCCGAGGGTAATACAGTGTATTGTCAATATAATTTTCTTGCCTAGTAAAAATCAGATCTAGTACTGATGGATCATCAAGTCCTCTTTTTCTGGTGTTTTCGTTTACATGTTTTGTTAGGAAAAACTCCTGTACAAGATCTAGGAGCTTCTGATCCCAACAGCTTTCATGGCTTCTTACATCTAGAGTATTCCAATTTATATTTGTATTAAAATCTCCAGTTAATATAATTCTTTCAGATAGATCTTCCATTGTATGTATTAATGTTCTTAAACTCTGAATTGTACATTTTGCCAGGTCTTCATATTCGCTTCTTTCCCAATTGTTTGTTTTGGGTGTCATGTATAAATTGCCACGATTAATATACCTTCAGATGTGTTAATCTCCAGTGCAATCAGTTCTGCTTATGAGGTTATATCTAGTTTATTTCTTTGACTTGTAGATTTTTCTTTGCTAAGATTATAATTCCTCTTGCCTTTCTTAAATTTCTGTCTCACCTCCATATAATGTATTCTTCTAAGTTTTGGGTATCGTTTGATATCCTTGGGGTTAAATTTTGTTTCATTTAGGCAGATAATATGTGGTTCCTTTTCTTTGGTATAGTCTTTTATCTCTAATAATTTAGACGTCATTCCATCTACATTTGAGTACATCAACTTTTGCATACTTGCCATATCTTGAGTCTACTACCTTCCTCGTTTTTATTCCCTCTTTGTTATGTACCACTTTCGTACCTGCAATCTAGTTGGTTTGTAAAAATGTAATCTTCTCTTCCCCTGATCTTCCTCCGTTCCTTGTTTTTGCTTCCTCCCTCTTCTCCTTTAGTATTCCCAATTCCTCTTGAGTTTGGCATCTTTTTATACATATATATAGGCTATATATTTTTTTAATTTCTCTGTTTCCATGAGTTTGTTTGCATTTTTTAGTATTTTCTCCAGTGTTCACACTCCGTGGCCTTGACGTATTTCTCTCATATTTCCCTCGCCTTTTGTGCTCCTCCACGTCTATATTATAGATTTCCTCTGATACTTCATTCAGTGCTCATTATATTTGCCATCTCCTTTTTGTCTCGTTTTTTTTTTCTTCTTCTTCATCTTTCCCAGTGACTACTATAGATTTTTAGATATCTGCTAAGTCTTTGACCAATTTGGGGTTCTTTTGGAGTATTTTTTTTCACTTCCTTTGAATGTTTTTTTTCTTTGACTCTCGTTTCTAAGTCTTTCCTTACTTTCACCAATTCAGCATGCATAGTTTCAACATCATCTTTGGAACTTTGCATCACTTCATTCACCTGGGTTATCTTCTCTTCTGTATCACTGCTTTGATCTATGAAAATGCCTGCTTGCCTAATCATCTCTGTATCATTTCAGAACTCCTCCATAATACTCTCAAGGTTGACATATGTACTTGCCATTTCACTGATCTTCATTCTAAGTAAACCCACCTCAACTGACAGCTCATCTATTGTTGTACCTTTCTTGTTTAATTCCTTTACTAATTTTTCATTTTCTTCCTTCTGCATGCGTCTGCAATTGCGTCTTAATTTCATCCATTTCTCTCTGAAAAGCCTTCTCCAACTTGTCTACCCACTCTGTTGGTGTGTGTGTGTGTGTGTGTGTGTGTGTGTGTGTGTGTGACTGAAGTGAGGAGTGAGTGATTTACTCATAGAAGGATTGGAAGAGTCCATGCAAGGATGGTGTCAGGTGGGAGAAGGTCATATAACGGGATTATGAGAGAGAGAGAGAGAGAGAGAGAGAGAGAGAGAGAGAGAGAGAGAGAGAGAGAGAGAGAGAGAGAGAGAGAGAGAGAGAGAGAGAGAGAGAGAGAGAGAGCATTTTTAGTAATTATAGGATGAAGTTAAGTTACTGGCAGTGGAACAATTACGAATCAGTACAGGCGAATAGATGTGCTGGCTGAACGCTTCCAGAGCTGGTTGATAGGTGATACGAGTAATGGCCATCAGTGATGCGTGCTCGCACACACACACACACACACACACACACACACACACACACACACACACACACACACACACACACACACACACACACACACACACACACACACACACACACACACACACACACACACACACAACGGACAAGTGTCAGGTAACTAAGTTTGGTAAAAGTGGACAAAGACCAGGTTGGGATTATAAAGTAGGAAGTAAAACCCTACACATATCAGAAAGAGAGAAGAACCTAGAATGATTATCAATAATAGACTATCTCCGGCTGATCACATCAGTGAGAAGGTACAGAACATGAATACACTGTTTGCTAATATGAGAATAGTATTCACATACATAAATGAAGACATGTTGAGAAAGATAATAGCATCATTCATCATACCAACCCTGTAGTACTCGTATGCATCAGCAGTCTAGAATCCCCATATCAAGAAACACATAGATAAGATTGAAAAAGTTCAAAGGGCCGCTACAAGATGGGTAGCAAGCTTAAGGGATCTAAGCTATGAAGAAAGACTAGAAAAATGGCATCTACCATAACTACAGGAAAGAAGGAAAAAAGGAGACATGATTATGCTATAGAAATGTGTCTCAGGGAAAGAAAAAATATACAAAAATGAGTATATAACCTATAGGGAAGCTTCGGCAAGAGAGCACTGCAAAAAACTGCATAAAAAGAGATGTGATAAAGGCATAAGGAAGTTCAGTTTCCCAATTTGGACAATTGATCAGTGGAATGTACTACCGAAAGAAATAGTGTGTGGCAAAACATTTAATAAATTGATGGATATGTATGATAAGTGATTTAATACACGGGACAGTACGAGCTTGACTCTTTTCTGTTAAGATACAATTAGGTAAGAACAGACACACGCACTGAGTCACGAGCACATGGGTCGGACGTGTATTACTGAGCTCTGCCCTGGGGATAGCCTATCTAAGTTGTATCTATTTATGGGCCAAGCTCGAAATAGGCTAATTTAAGTGATGATCCAACATAGTAAAACAAGTAATAGCAAAAAAAAGTGTAGCCTAAAGTAAGTAAACATCTATAAATCTGTGTCATGGAATATCTGAATTTCCTTACGTTAGCTGGACAACAACAAGGCTAGCAGATGACAGAGTGATGCACCAACTGTAAGTGGAAATCTTTTCTTTAAGATGGCTACATATTCTGGCAAGATGCCTTTAGGAGATGCTAAGAGAAGAGACAAAGGTAAAAAACAGGATGACTACTACCAAGAGTGGTTGAAAAGGAAACGTACGATAAGTTAGTTGAAAAAGTGAACAAACTAGAGAGATCTTTCCAAATGGAAATCAAGGAAATCAAGAATGTGCTATGCAGACAGATAAAAAAAAAAAAAAAAAACTAAGGAATTAATAAAGGAAATAAACAGAAAGCCACAATCATAGATGAACTACCAGCTTAGGTAATTCACTGAGACCAAAGGCTAGTGTACAGTAACTGGATGAACAGTTGTTAACCATGAGAGAATTATGAATTATTTCAGAAATGATATGGAGAAAATCAGGAAAGCAAGCAGTCTGATGGACCAAAGTAGTAATACTGAAAAAATAAAAGAATAACACAGGTAAATGAAATGGCGAGAAATTACAAAGATGAGGTAGAAACTACGTATGCGAAATGATGAAAGTAAAGAATGATTTAGATGCAAAGGTAGAAGAAATAAGCATAAGAAAGGAAATGAAAGAATTATAATTTAACCAAAATTAGTCAGGGAAGCTGTAGCGATTAACAAATGTACAGTAATCAGTGGCACAGATGAAGAGAGAGAGAGAGAGAAAAAAAAAAAAAAAAAATTCAAGAGACAAAAAGGAGATGGAAATGAACATCCTGCAGCAAGTATCAGAGGACTTCTGTGATAAAGATATGGATGAACATAAAAGGCTAGGGTATATGACAGAAATAACTCAAGGCCCCTAAAAGTAACTTTCCAGTGTGCAAACACTGTAGAGGAAATATTTAAAAATGCCCCCCCCCAAAAAAAAAAAAAAAATCATGGGAAAAGGGGATTTTTTAAAAGTATAGATAAAATGATGCCTAACTCAAGAGATATTGGGAGCACTAAAGGAGAAGAGGGAGAAACAAAAACAATGAACCAGGGAAGATCAGAGGAAGAGAAAAAAGTACATTTTTACAAAGTAATTGGATTGCAGGTGCAATAGTGGTATATAACAATAAGCGAATAACAAGAAGGAATGTAATAGAGTCAAGCTATGGCAAGTATGTAAACAAGATGATTAAGCTGATGTACTCAGATGTAGACGAAGTTGGATCTAAATTATCTGAGATAAAAGTTTATACCAAAGAAAACGAACCACATACTATTTGCCTAACTGAAACAAAAATAACCCCAAGGGTTTCAAAAGATACCCAAAACTTAGAGGAATATAATATATGGAGAAGAGATAGGAATATTAAAAGGAGGAATTATAATATTAACAAAGAAAAAAATCAACAAGTCAAAGAAACAGAACTAGATATACCATCCCAAGTAGCAATGACTGCTGTAGAGATTAATACATCTGAAGGGAAAGTAACTGTGGCAAATTTATACATGCCACCCAGAACAAACACCTGGGAAAGAGGCGAATATGAAGACCAAGTACAATTCAGAGTTTAAGAACATTACTGCATAGAATGGAAGAGAAATATGAAAGAATTATATTAACTGGAGATTTCAGTAGAAATGTAAATTGGAATACTCTAGATGTAAGAAGCCATGAAAGCTGTCGGGATTAAAACCTCCTGGATCTTGAGGAGGAGTTTTTCCTAGCAAAACATGTAAACGATAACACCAGAAAAAGAGGACTTGATTATCAATCAGTACTAGATCTTATATTTTCTGGGCAAGAAAATGATATTAACAATATAATGTATCACCCTCCATTCGACAAAAGCGACCGTGCAGTATCACACTCTAACTACGGGATTGCATATGATATAGTTAACAGTAATGAGAGTTACAAAAAAAGATTTAACTACAATAAAAGCCAACTTCCAAGACCTAAAGAAGTACCTCTTAGAACTACATTGGGAAAAGCAGCTTAGGGGACAAGATTAAAATGTTATGTATAGAAAATTCTGTGACTTTTATGAAACAGGAGTACAAATTACATCCCACAGCACAAAGAAACAGAAATGAAAATAAAGAAATGGTTTAGTTCAGAATGTAAACAATCAAAAGAAAAAAGAGACTTGTTGTGGAAGAGATACAGATAACATAATAGTGAGAGGGCATAAACAACTGTAAACAGGCAAGAAACAATCATACAAGGATAAGGAAAGAAGCCGAAAGACAGTTTGAGGAAGACATTATAAATAATATTAGTGATCAACAGAAGCTATTTTACAGCTCGATCCGAAACAAAACCTAAGTTAAATATATAATACAGTCTATTACGGACAAGGGGATCATCTTTACACAAGAATAATATGTTTGTGAAGCAGTAAATAAAAAAATTCCAATCAGTTTTTACAGAAGAAAATAATTTTGAGAGAGATGATATGGAACATGCATGCCCACACATGTTACCAGATATAAAATATCAAAAAAAGACGTACAGGAAGAGTTAAGTAAATTACACAAAGGAAAAGCAAATGGTTCTGACGAAATTTCAGGCTGGATGCTACACGAATGTGCAAAAGAGTTAAGTAGACAAATATACTTAATATTCAAGGAATCCTTAGGTCAATGTAAACTACCTGATACTTGGAAGAATGCAAACATTGTTCCCCTCTTCAAGAAAGAGAATAGATAGTCTCCACTCAACTACCAACCAGTATCACTAACCAGTGTTATAAGTCAGATGCTACAATCCTGACAGGAAAAGTATGGGTGTACCATCAAGCAGAACACAATATGATAACAGAAAGGCAGTTCGGTTTTAGAAAGGGAAAATCACGTGTTGCTAATCTATTAAGCTTCTATGATAGTGTTGCAGAAACATTACAGAAAAGAGAAGGATGGATGGACAGTATCTATCTTGATATCAAGAAATAATTTGACAGAGTATCGTACCAAAGACTTTTATGGAAACTGTACCATCAAGGAGGTATCCAAGGCAACCTGTACTGTTGGATGCATGATTTTCTCAGATAAAAAGGGAAGTGAGAACAGTACTAACGGGTAATTACTCATCATGGAGGGAAGTGACTTGCGGAGTTCCACAGGGCTCAGTGTTGGCACCAGTTATGTTTTTAGTGTATATAAATGACAAAGATAATAACACTGGAAATTAAAGGTATCTAAATACATTTGCTGATGATGCAAAAATACAAAGGAGAATTAATAACAGACTGTTGTAGAGAGATACAAGAAGAATTAACTTCATGAATGGAGCAATAAATGGGAAATGGAAAGCGATGTGGACAAGTGTCATGTAATTAAGTTTTGTATAAGTGGAAACAGACTGTCACGAATCAGTTCGCGACATTTCCCTTTTGTGAGAAGCCACGAACTATTAGTGGAAAACTCACTGTGTATCGCTCAGCTAACCGTTTCTCCCTCCAATTCGGGGTATACTTTTCAAAACATTCGTCACCGTTTTCAGAGGTGACCGATTAGTGCACGTCACTAAGTGCTGTACTGAGCGATACTATTGTTTTTTATTGTTCGCCCCTGCTCATTCGACCGTTAAAAAAATGCGGCCGAGTGCTCCGCTTTGTTCCCACGACTTGGTCAGTCTTGTGTTTGTTGTGACGGAGGAAGGTCCTGTGCCAGCAGTGTGAGAGGTCAGCTAGTACCCAAACTCCACTTCACAGTTAATCCAGTCCTCCCACCCCTCTGGTGATACGCAGCATTCATCGACTATAGTATTTCTTTTGTGTATGTCCTAGTTATAAGAGTTTAATTAAGGTGTCTTTTTTTCTAGACGTAAGTATTTAGCTATTGCGTGAGTGAGTGAGCGAGTGCGTCTCATTTAATTTGATTTGAAATGTAACGTTAAATTTATTTTTTTGTAATTAATAAATTTAACAGTTCCTTTCTCGAGCTTAATGTAAAGTAAAAATCTTGTTTCATTTCTCCATAATTAAGCTTATTTTCCACATAGCTCCTAGCTTGCATAAACATTTGCTTTCATAACTGGTACTTAGACCAGTCTTGTATTAACTTAAAATCCGTTGTGCCAGGAGTTAATGCATCAGCAAGAACCTGATGTTATTATTATTAGTATTAGTTATTTATTGTCAGGGGTGATGTAACTTTCTCCAGAGGCTAATAGTACAGTCATTCAGCGATTGTGAGTAATTAGTCTCTGCTGTGTACTGTTGAGAAAGTTTATAAATTCTCGTTCTTGAGAATCTTAGCAAGTCAGCGTAAAGTAATCGTTGCTTGATGTAGCAAGACAATCATTGTCTTTGCTCTTCAATATTATTGAATATTATTATCAAATTAAATAATATTTAACCATTTATTTTAAAATTGCTATGTTATTATAAAAACCCCGTGACACAGACCATATTGCGATTATAAGTTGGGAAGTTCAACCTTACACATGTCAGAATGAGAGAAGGACCTAGAAGTGTTTATCAGTAATAGACTGTCTGCGGCTGACAACAGCAGTGAGAATGTATGCATACACCGCTTGCTAATATGAGAAGAGCATTCACATACATAAATAAGACATGCTGAGAAAGATAATAACATTATTCATCAGACCAACCCTGGAGTATGCATCAGTAGTCTAGAATCCACATCTCAAAAAACACATGGATAAGATTGCAAGAGTACAAAGGGCCGCAGCAAGATGGTTACCAAGCCTAAGGGATCTAAGCAACGAAGAAAGACTAGAAAAACTAAAGCTACCAACACTACGTGAGAGAAGGAAAAGAGGAGACACGATTATGCTATATAAATGCATTTCTATGAAAGAGAAAATAGACATAAATGAGTATATAACCTATGGGGAAGCATCAACAAGAGGACACTGCAAAAAACTGCATAAAAAGAGAGGTGATAAAGATGTGAGGAATTTCAGGTTCCCAAATAGGTCAACTGATCAGTGGAATGCACTACCAAATGAAATACTGTGTGCTAAAACAATTCATAAATTTAAGGATATGTATGATAAAAGTGATTTTATACACAGTACTGTACGAGCTTGACTCATTCCTGGTAAGATACAGTGAGGTAAGAACAATTAGGTATGAACACACACAGAGCCAGTCACTGACATCACAAAACAATGTCACAAAAATTATACTCTTCCATCTGGAAAATAGTGGAAGAAATGCCGTTCCCCCAGAGTATGGCACCATTAGTAAAACATGACATCACAAACATGACATAATGGAACTAGCAATATGTAACAAAACCTGACTGTTCTGACATGAAACACCTTGACAGCAGTGACATGACATGGTACGGTATGAAAATACTTACATGACAACACTGAAGGACAGTTATAAACTGATTACTTTATCGTTTTTGGTAATATATATATATATATATATATATATATATATATATATATATATATATATATATATATATATATATATATATATAAAACTATCTCTCACTCTCTCTCTCTCTCTCTCTCTCTTTATATATATATATATATATATATATATATATATATATATATATATATATATATATATATATATATATATATATATTATGCATCAAATGGTGGAATGATGGGAAGAAAGCACATCTGAAAGTTATTTACTGGATTCTTGAAACTTTAGCGATTCAACCGGAATGCTGAAAATTTTCATTAATTGTCGGCACAGAAACTAATTGATTTGTCTTCTAATAGCTGCTCTATCTCGGGTGTAGGTCTGTCAGTCAGTAATGCAAATTGGTCTCTAGCGCATTTTATTTATTTATTTATTTATATTTTAGGTGTTAGACGCTGGACACAGACTTGTTGCTAAATATTTTTAAAATGATTCACGTCAAATTATTATGTCAGTGTTATTGTTATAGTAATATAACTGAATAAAATGGATAATTTTCGAAATAATTATTGTATATTAAGGCCAGACATAGTTTATCTGTTGAAACTATCAACGTCCGAGTTATCACGAAAAAATGCACAAAACAGAGAGAAATTCTTCATCTCTGTGCATACCAAACATATCTTTATTGAAAATTTTTGGAGGAAAATAAAGAATACTCGATAACTCTTGCAACTGAGAGATGGACGGAAAGCAGGTGGACGTGTGTGGTGGGAAAGATCTGTGCCAAAAGCTCCCCTTAAATTTAAAGGTGCATGCATGCAGTCAGGGAGCACAGAGAACCGGTGTTCTGTTTAATCCATCGACTGTGATGATGTATAGCATTTTATATTCTTGCTCTCTCCAGGCAAACACATTTACATTTCGAAAATAGGATGGATTTATAGAACCATCATTACGCGTTTTTTAACTACTAAGCTTTCTTAAACTGAATTTAATGGTCTGAAGTTGGTAAGAATGAAACACCAGAAACGTCTCTGTAATGAAAGGATGACGTTTATACTGCTGTGGTTACTTATATGCAGTACTATGTAGCCCTTTTAAGACGATGTAATTAGTATAATTTCATTCCGCCTATCAGCAGAAATATTTGCTCTGAATAAGAACGACTCTTCTTAGATTATACTTAATTTCCTCAATCGTCCTCTATATAATGACGTAATTCTAATTCTTATTCTTGGGAGTGTCTGATCACTTTCATGAACTAAGGAGAAGCCACATATTGTGTGAAGGTTAAGAGCTTGTAAAATAAACAGTTTAATTTATTATGAATATGTTTAGCATACATATATGTGTAACATCACAATTTGCGCTCAGAGTAAACATATAAATCATGAAATATATATATATATATATATATATATATATATATATATATATATATATATATATATATATATATATATATATATATATATATATATAAATTCACACTGAGTCCGTTATATCCCTAACTTTTCATCAAAATCTGCGACTAAAACAACGAATCCCTCTTTCTGGAACGCTGAGGGGTCATGCTCAATTTGTCATGTCATAAGTTAACTGGAGTGGAAAAGTTCATTATTCGGTTTCTACTTATCCATATATCTATATATGTGTGCATGCGTGAATGCATGTATGTATGTACACGTGTATGTATAATCGTTTGTTAATATTATATATCCTTAAAATCACAAGTGTGTTGAGTGCAAGCTGAGAAATACATTCCGTGAAGGTCCAGGCAGAAGTGCTGCGATATTGGTGCAAGTAGATGAGAGGGCATGGATCAGGGTAATAGGTAAGAGTGTACTGTTATGTACTGAAAAGCTGATTTATCCGTAGATCAAAATTCGCAGTGTGTGGGGATGGATGCACTGATACAGTTTTGGTGGATACCGATCAACTGACAGCGTCACTGGTTCAGGCATTGCGTCACTGTCTTCTCTGAGCACCTCTTAATAGTTTTCTTTATTGCTTTTGTTGTGGGCCTAGGCACATCTAGACGTGAGCCTTTGGACGTAAAAGAAATCGCCCCCATCAGCAAGGCATTCTCAGATTCTTTTTTATTCTTTCATAGGTTAGTTCAAAATACCATATTTTACCTCCAAGATACAATATTTAGTAGGGGCAAGCTTAATTCGTGTGGGTAAAAGCTTGCATGCATTATTAAAGTGGTACGGTACTCAATACAAACATAATTCTGATGTTGTACCCATGACGGAAGCTACACGCCGAAGAAATAAGTTCGACATGCATGCCTTTACTGCATGGGTAATGTCTGTCTATCTTTCTATTACCAAACGCCTTGATCCCGTAAGGTGTGGCCCCAAACAAATCGCCTTCATGTCGCCCTGTCCCACGGTATTTCACTGCCCTGCGCCCAGCTCATATCCCCCTCTCTCATATACCTCTCCACTCCATCCCTCCATCTCATCCTTGCCTTCCCTATCCTTCTCCCCCCCTCTACCTCACTCACATACACTCTTCTCGTCAGTCTCTCGCTCTCCATCCTCTCCACATGGCCAGACCACTTCAGTGTGTTTCTCCTAACGCTTTCTAACACATCCACATCCACAACACAACGCTCCTTCATCTCCTCATTTGTCTGTCTCTCTCCATGTGACTCCATATGCTCCTCTTAGATAACTCATGTCATCATTTAAATTAATCTGTTGTAACTGTGTGTGTGTGTGTGTGTGTGTGTGTGTGTGTGTGTGTACTGCGACTGACATAGACAACTGTGGGTAGAAGGCAATAATGTGTGTATGGATGTGTGGATGGGGAAGAATAAATCCATCGGGCTGATAGGAGCAGGATTGGAAAAGGTCCACGTGGAAAAAGTTTCAGTGGGGAAAAACCCTTTGGGGAAATGAACCCAAGTGGATGCCTAGGTCGAATGGGTAAAAATTTGGTCCATGGTGAAACAGGTTCTTAGGAGAAAACAGGTCCACGTAGGGATTCATTGTTTCCCGTGGGGAGAAACGAGGTTCAGTCGGGATAATACTGTAGGTCCACGAGGAAATTAGGTAAAAGGGGAAAATTTGATTCATGGAAAGATTATAGGTTCACGAGTAATATAGGTTCATGGAGGAAAATAGATCATGGTGGAAAGTGGGATCTCCCCTCACTCACTCATTAAGTTTTTCTCCACTCCCTCACTCCCCTTTCGCTTACTCATTCACTCACTCCCCCATCATTTTCTCTCACTTGCTCACCATTGTCACTCACTGTCTCTTCAGTCATTTACCCATACACTTATGCATGAACTAATTTACTGGCTTTCATCCATCCCATTTCCATCGCTTGCTCATTCCTCACTCATCCAATCACACAGTCAGTCCCTAATCACTCACTCCCATTATGTTAAGAAAAGCGCCTAACTTAGTGCCTGAAGAATCAGCATTAGCAGTACCAAATACCCTAACACAAGAACCAGAAAACGTTCAACGAATCATAAATTACCAAACACCATTAGAGACACAAGAACAAGCAAAAAAAACTCAGGAAACAAAAAACACACTAGATAGGGAAGGCAAAGAACAGCAAACAGATGCAATTTACACTGAAGTAAATAATGACGACACTTGGTCAGGATTTTCAGATGTAGATAGTGAATTTTACAAAAAATTTACCACCGACTTACTCTAACCTACTGTAGTCCATAGAGTATTATGGTCAGGAAGAACATATAAATTTCTTGTAAATGACGATTGCAAGGAAAACACTGTAAAGATGGCTAATTCAGATGCAGCAAGCAGCAGCGCAGTACCTTCACAAATTTCCAGTAATACTCCACTTCCAGTGTACTGTATATTTTTCATGAAGACAAAGATCTCACAAAATATTCTCGTACTGAAAACGACAAGACTGACATAAATACAGTTACGGAGCAGTGTCAGCAATATTTCGTTAGGAGACACATTACAGAGGAAAAAGGAAGAATAGCTGTTTTTTTCTGCTAGAATAAACCAAGAACGATGCCCAGCTGGCAATTTGCTCAAGTCAGACAAGGTGTTGAGAGTTTCAGCATTTGAGCAAATTAAGACAAAATTTCTCAGGAAATTCTCTGGAGGCAGGAATTTTCATGGTGGTATAACTCTATCTATCTATATACCTATGCTGCTTCCCCCAAGGAAAGGGAGGTAGCCGAGACAGGACGACGCACTCCCCATTTACTCATCCATTCAAACACATTTATTCACATCTTAGCCCCAAAGGGGAGAACGGACAAATCGTCACCGCACCACACCGCACAAGGGTCAACTGCGCAATGCAATCAGTGACATCCGCAGCAGGGCCCGACAGCAGAGCTGGTTTACCCCTGCCACACCATAACAGACTCATTCCCTTACCCGCACCTGACCTGACTAGCTGATCAGACCAAATGCGGGAGAATATCCCCTCAGGGCTGCGTCATCACTTGTTCATTCACAACTTCTCTCCATTTATTTCTGTCATGCACAGCCACTCTTCCTTGCTCAACAGACATCCCTCTCGAATCAATAATTACATATAATTTTAGACCTACTAAAGCAAACACACTCAGGCTCAGATGTAGGAGTAATAACAGCAGATATTTCCACTATTAAGAAAACCTTGTTAGCTAGCCTACAAAACTCAAATTGAGTCACAGCTGATGGTAACACGTCACCAGTGCATGTCGTTGACGTCATTGGCCACATACCAGCTCTATGCACATTTCCTGATAGGGTTTTAAAAATCTCCAAAATCATCTCATATAATTATTACAAGGATGTGTTTACTCGATTTCATTTATGAGGTGGAATTAAACTGCAGCAAAGCTGGCGTGATTGACACATCACAGGCCAACAGGACAGAGATCAAAGTGCCAGAAATTCTAACAGGGTTTAATAAGTCAAGTCCTGACAAGGACCAGAGACAATCTCAATCTGAAACAATCAAAGAAACTGTCATGTTAGCTCAAGGATAAATTCCCGCACACCAGGTAACAGGGTGGTATAAAAGTCTGGCCGAAGGCCCAGTAGACATCGGTTGTCACATTGACAAAGAAATGGAAAATCACCTCGTAGGTTGAACTCAAGTGACACGCTCTGTTACTATTGCGCAAATCCTGGTCAAATAAAAGCTGATTGTTAGCTTAACAATAAAGAAGACAGGCAAAAGGGTTTGAACAATATTGCAGGAAACATAAATCTTCCGGTCACAGGACCTCAGACTGTAAAACAGCTGGTATCTATCTACAGATCGGGGGAAGGTCGTACCAGCACAAAAGACGACAAAACATAAAACAACCAAATAAACAAATAGTGAACACAGAAAATATTTTTGGAAATGAAAGCATTTTGGTCTCTGCTGTGTATGAAGAGGAAGAGATTTTTTTTTTTTTGGATTCAGGCTCACAAGTGAATTTATTAACGCAAGATGAGTTAGAAAGAATTTTTTGAAATAAAGGAAAAGTGACGTCTTTGGAACATTCAAACTTAATTTTACACAAAGGGGATGGTAAAGAAATACCAGTTATTGGTATGACTGAGTTAAACATGAAATTCACAGGGACCACAAAATCATTCACTACCACCTTTTATGTAGTTGATAAATTATCAGTTAGAGGGATACATGGACTAAATGCAATGAGGGCACAAAACTTAATGTTGATTCCCCATTTCAATGGAATTAACTACTACAGCGAATTCATAGAAGAAATTTCATTTCCTGATGCTACAACGAACAGTTAGAGAAAAACTAAAGTTACAAGAGCAATTACACACAACACGAAAAGGTAGAATCTAACATACAATGTCTCAAAGAAAACGTGCACTTAGACCAGCCTTCACAAGCTGACTTCAACCTCTCACGAACTCACCCACAATCCAATCGTGACTCGCTCACTCACCCAGACAGCATTAATTATAGTATAAATTTACCACCAAAATCACTTATTCAAGTTACAATTAAGAGTAAATTGATAAATTATAATGTCATTGTATTAGAAGAGACTATTAGAATAAATGTCCTTTTGATAGAAAGTGCCCTATGTTGGGTAAATGACAAGGGTGAGACCAATATCATTTTTGCTAACACCATGAATGAAGAAGCGAAGATTAAGAAAGGAACTTGAATCTGTAAGTTAGAGATTTGCCCAGCTCCTATACGCGAAGTGACGTTAGCCGGAGCATCAATCAGAGTAAACTCGTCAGACAAAGAGTGCGTAAAGGAGCATTTGGTATACTCAGATAATTCTGATGTGGAAAATGAATAACTGGATTTACTGCAGAAGCATCGACAGACTGTCGCATTATCTGGTGAAAATTTGGGTGTTCAAATCTAATACAACACCGTATTAACGTAAAACAGAATACACAACCAATCTATGTGCCAGCATACAGAGTTGCACACTTACATCGTGCACCAGCAAAGCAGTATGAGGATGAAATGTTAAGCTTAAAGATCATTGAACCTTCAATATCCCCATGGAATGCACCACTCTTCTTTGTACCTAAACAAAAAGGGGAAAAACGGGCACATGTTGATTATCACAAACTTAATCAGGAAACCATTCCCGACCGTTTTCCCATGACATTGTTAAGTGATGTCCTGCACAACACTGGTCCAGAAAATATGGTCTTTACTACAATCGATTTACTTAGTGGCTATTATCAGATATGGCTAGATGAAGAATCCAGCAAATACACTGCTTTCTCTACAGATAATGGGCATTATCAGTACAAAAGAATGCCGATGGGATTAAAGACAGCTCTAGGCACATTCCAATAATTAACGAATAGTGTACTATCAGGAATATTAGGTGATGGTATTGTTGCGTACCTGGATGACATCATAATCCAACACACAAGAGATGAACATCTACAGAAATTAGACCAGCTTCTACTGTACACGAGTTAGCCAATGCTGGTTTAAAAATTAAACTGTCTAAATGCAAATTTTTGCTTTAAGGAAATTAAATTCTTAGGCCACAGACTTGATACAAAAGGTATCCACATCTCAGAGGAGAAAACACAAGCAGTAAAGGATTTCCCTGAACCCACAAATGTGGATGAAGTAAGACAATCTTTAGATCTGGCAGGATACTACAGATCATTCATTCAACAGTTCTCTCACATAGCAGAACCATAATTCCATTTACAAAAAAAAAAAAAAAAAAGCAGTATTTCAGTGGGGAGAGAAACAAAAAACAGTATTTAATGAACTGAAAGATAAACTTACATGTGCACCTTGCTTGACCTATCCTAATTTCACAAAACCGTTCATAATTTGCACAGATGCATCTCTCAAAGGTTTAGGTGCTGTATTGATGCAAGAGGATAAATGAGGGAAATACCAACCCATTGCTTTTGCCAGGAGACAAATAAAAGAAGCAGAGAAAAATTACTGTACAGCAGCCGTAATTTTTGCTCTACAGAATTTTGTGACCATGTGTATGGATATGAAATTCATCTGCTCACAGACGACAAGCCTCTCTTGGGAATATTCAGAGAAAAACTCCTCTCTGGGAGGAGAGGATGTTGGAAATGTAAAAATATCTGATCTACACACCCCTTTCCCTTTAGGAAGGGAAAAGGGTGTGTAGATCAGATATTTGTTCTAAGATGTTTAGTGGAGAAGTATCTAGAGAAGGGAAGGAAAGTGTATGCTGCCTTCATGGACTTGGAGAAAGCTTATGACAGAATAGATAGGCAAGGTATGTGGAAGGTATTAAGAATATATGGAGTGGAGGGGAAATTGTTGAGTGCTGTGAAGAGTATGTACGAGGGAGCTAGGGCTACGGTGCGAGTGGATGGTGAGCTGAGTGAGTTCTTTGATCTCAATGTGGGACTGAAACAGGGGTGTGTAATGTCTCCATGGCTGTTTAATATATATATGGATGGGGTTGTAAAGGAAGTACAAGGTAGGGCAGTGGATGTGGGGGTGGCCCTAATGAATGAGGGTGAGATTTGGAAGCTTCCGGTGTTGCTGTTTGCTGATGATACAGTATTGTTGAGTGAAGATGAATGGGAGTTGCAAGGTTTGGTGAATGAATTTGGGACAGTGTGTAGGAGGAGGAAGCTGAAAGTTAATGTAAACAAAAGTAAAGTTATGGTGTTTGAGAGGAATGAAGTCACAGAGTGTGCAGTGAGGTTGGATGGTGAGGATATGGAGAATGTGAGTGCATTCAAGTACTTGGGTAGTGTGATGAGTAAGGATGGAACTTTGGGGAATGAAGTACGTGAAAGGGTACAGCAGGGAAGAAAGGTTGTCGGTACACTGAAAGCAGTGATGAGAAATAGGGAGGTGAGTATGGAAGTTAAGAAGTCACTGCATGATGGTATTGTGATCCCTACCCTGACGTATGGAAGCGAGGCGTGGACATTGCAAGAGGGGAACAAGTCAAGAGTGAGAGCAGTGGAAATGAGTTACTTGAGAGGAGCATGTGGAGTGACGTGGAGGGACAGGTTGACGAATGAAGAAGTGAAGGAACGTTGTGGGGTAGATGTGGATGTGGTTGAAAAGATTAGGAGAAATACACTGAGGTGGTTTGGACATGTGGAGAGAATGGAGAATGAAAGACTGACTAAGAGGGTGTATGTAGGTGAGGTGGAGGGAGGGAGAGGGAGGGGTAGACCGAGGATGAGGTGGAGGGATGGAGTTGAGAGGTATATGAGGGAGGGGGGGGTGAGTTGGGGGGAGGGTAGTCGAATGGTGGGTGACAGAGTGACTTGGAGGCGTTTTGTCTGCGGCCACCCTTTGCGGGATTAGGGCGTCGGGCTATAGATAGATAGATAGACATTGTAAATGGTCACTACATAAAACGTAAAGTAAATTTGGCAGCAGATACTTTATTGCGATATCCGCGGGCCAATGTCGCTACAATAAGTCCATGGGAATCATTCTCCAACAATGGTGAAACGATCCCCACAAATCAGTAAATCTCACAGGTACAGAGACAGGACCCAGTATGGTCTAAAGTAATGTATCATCTCGAGTCAGGCGACGATGTATCATTGCCCAAGTTACATGTACTATTTAAACAATTCACAGTGGTAAACAATGCCTTATATAGGGTAAATCCAGGACAGCCAAATCACTGAAAAAATATTAGACAATCAGTTATTCCTAGTACAATGATGCATAACACTGTAAGGATAATACACGATAGTCCACATGCAGGGTATCCTGGCAAGGACAGGACTGTCAGACAGGCCCGGACGTCATATTGTTGGCCAACATTATGCAAAGACATACATAATTACATAGACAAAAGTGAGTTATGTGCAAGACACTAATGTTACATGTTATCATCTGCACCTGTAGGGAAATATCCTGTACCTAACCAACCGTGGGACATTGTCGCCGTTGATTTACTTAAGTTACCCTTAACTACCAATCACAATCAGTTGTCTTTTTGTTGCTACTGATCATTTCTCACGATATGTGATCTTGGTCCCAGTTAAGGATAAAACAGCAGAAACAGTTGTGCGGGTAATCATTGATCAAGTTATTTCTAGGTTCACCACACCAAAGGTGCTAATAAGTGACAATGGTGGTGAGTTTAACTCTGAAACTTTGCAAGAAACATGTAAAGAGTACAATATAAAGAAGGTTAATGTCTTGGCCTACCATCCAGCTTGCAATGGATTGGTGGAAAGACAGAATAAAAACATATTATATGTACTACAGCACATTCTCAATGAAAATTTTGCAGACTGAGATGATTGGATCCCCTGAGGTGATGCATCAGTTAATTGTGAAATTAACAAACCTATAGGAGGCACACCTCATTTCATCATTTACGAGTCAGACAAACGTCTCCATTACGAAACGTTGGAAAGCTAACTAATTCCCGTATACAATAATGATGATTACCCTAAACTTCGTTTACGTGAATTTCAAGAAATACACACAAAGGTAAAGAAACATTTAACGATGTCAAAGGAAGAAATGACAGAATCATTAAATGAGAAAGCAAAAGAATCAAACATCAGCACAGGTGATATTGTTTATGGCATCATTCACACTAAAGACAATAAACTGTCACCAAAATTTGGAGGCACATACAGATTCATTAAGAGAACCAATAAGGTAGTGACTAAGTCACTATCGTGTGACAAAGAAAAAGAAACTTATATTGATAACTTAAAAAAGGTCTCAAGAAATTTAGCTTGCAATGATTAAACACCAGATAAGACCGAAAAGCCTAGTATCCACAGTGAATATAAGCGGGAAGCAATTAACACTTATATATCAGGATTAATTGCAGTCACATACCAAACAGACAAAAATAGGTGCAACCAATACAGCTCTCACCATAACAAGGCATTTACTTTACTTAGGAATCGATTTAGACTCCTTTTATAGGTAATAAGATTAAACAGGTCGATTTAACTGTAGTGTTCATCATCGATATCGTCACCCTTACCATTACTTGCTAACAACAGTGGATTAGCTATCTAGTATAGTTGTTCTTCTGGTAGGTAAAGATGAGGCATATTATTCCATGGATCATGTTCCTGTTGACATCAAGAGGATCATCTCACTTACACCTCAAAATGTAATCAGACAAGTGCGCCTGATATCCCTAATAGCCTCAACGTTAATTGTACAGGACATAATAAGTACTGAAATTAGTTTGAACGTACTGGAAGACCTACCAATAATGTTACAGAAAATATCAGGACCATTTAGAACTCTGGAAGCTGTATTAACACGCCCTTCCTCACGTGATCACCCCACACAGGATGTGGCTGAATTAATTAACTGTCTGGAAGCTAGAACAGGCTAAGCACATAATGCTCACCAAGATCTGGACATCCCATCAGGTGGGAATAACACACTTAGGGCAGGAAATGACATCACAAATAAACGTAACAGACGTGGTTTGTTCGACCTAGGTGGAGCAATTATAGGCAACACAAGTGCTCGTGGGCCCTTCAGGCCCCTCGCACTTGCTCCTGCGGAGGGATCTCGTGCTGCTATAATATATTTTAGTTATAGCTATGGGCAAAAAATTCTACGGAGATCCTATGCTGGGCGCCAGGAGCGGATTTTTTCGTCAAAATGTGATCGCTCATTAAATATTGTAAAAGTTTTTCAATCGTGATGGGACCAAGTTTTTTCACATCAGCGATTTTTTTGCGATTTTTGTGTCAATTTTGGTGCGATTTGAATGTGTAGTTTCGGCTGCCCAAAATACGCACACACACACACACACACATACACACACACGGCTAGCAGTATAGTATATTAGATTTTTGGACTGGCTACAGAAAATGATCTGGAGGAAATAAATAAAAATTTTTAAAAAATTGCACAAACTATCTCATATCAACATAAGTTGGCTGATGCCCAGAAACCCTTAATGCTGACGACTGTAAAGAACCTAATAAAGGCAGAAAAGTCAGCTCTAGGAACTGTTAAGAAAGTAAATGCAGTAGAAGGAAACAATTCACTATACCAGTACCTCTCAGTGATCATGGAACATATTGACATATTAATCCTACAGTTAGACAATACTAGAGCTCATTATCAGTCTTTCATGAAAGGAATTGCTAATGCTAGTAACTGAAGGATCACCATTCATTTACTACTCATTCACAATCTCTGTCAAATAGTTAGTCAAGGCATACATAAGCATGATTTGAAGCCTTTGTTTAAGGAAAGAAATCTGATATTATATTATCCATATTTGGAAGCGACACTCACAACAACATCAATAGTAGTTCTTGTACCGTTGGGAACAGATGACTTTTTCACAATCTATCAAATATACCCTTTCCTTCTAGAAAAGATAACCCATTAGTCACCATAAACATAAAAACAGAAGTAATTATGGTCTCAAATAAACAGGACGCTGCCACTTTAAGTAGTGAAACAACAATTGAACACAAATGTCGCACATCATTACGTGCATTCACCTTTGTCCTACGTATATCTGCACGTTTCAGCCAACTGAGACAATCCCTTGTGAAATGGCTATCATAAAAAGTGACGACATTCCTCATCATTGCAACTTCACATTTGTACCAGATAAACTCATCCATCATCAATGCATTGGACATTCACAGTTCTTCTGCTTCACTCAAAATACATCAGTTTTTGTGACTTGCCCAGACACACCTCCAGCCCATACATCAGCATCTGGTTTATACATCTGACCGGACTGCTGTGCAGTTCTGACACCTACACTATCCACTTTGCCCACTAAAAACCATTATGCCATTCTCAACCACACACACAAGTACTTCCAGCCATAACTTAAATATACATGCACACATTAAGCTGCAGGTACGAAACCATGCAACTAATAAATCAGACAATACAACCTTGGGATGAATACAGTAGGATTATGTTCAACCCATATTATGTATACAGCCCAGCTCCAGTCATCTTTGTAATTTTCTTCATCATATTTGCTATATTACTTTTGGTCATGCACAGAATGCAAGCCAGGATTGACAAGCTCGAATCAGTGTTTAAGAACTGCTCTGTACAAGTGAGACAAACATAGTAAATATTATAAATATTGTACATATGTATATTTTATATAAAATACGGGTTACACATATTATAGTCTTACTTTAATTACACTAATATGTCTCATTTATATATGAATATATATAGCAAGTGTTTCTCATATATTGTACAATTGACTGCAGTAGACTTGCCATTGTATTATTTTCATATTGCTATTATATTTACACACACACACACACACACACACACACACACATATATATATATATATATATATATATATATATATATATATATATATATATATATATATATATATACATGTACAATTTTATTATGTTATAGTTATATTACTACAATGAATACAATTATGATTACTGTTACAATATCATCACAATTATGATACTTTTACCATATTATGTATTCCACTTAATTAACTTACATGTCGTAATGTGTATATAATATGCATATAATATGTTATGACATATACTGTCGTTGGTACGACAGCTTTGCATGACTGAGCGATATGTAGGCATTATGAAGGCGCTAGTATACATCTCATATCACATTGTGCAAGGTGTTGTGTATGCTGGAGACACACACAGCTTCTCACTAGGAATGTCAATCCACACAATGTATATCCACGGTCTTGTTGTTCTAGACCATCAAGAGTGTCTTAACATATGCTGTATCTCAAACAATTTCTTTGTAGTCCAGCCGAACAAGAATTTCGTTACGTATTCAAACACGTGGCGTAACCAGCTCTAGTCGACGTGAATGGAAATCTACCAGAAACTACATCACATACACATTCTCTCTAAGCTGTTTATAATGTCGGAGAGATTCCTTTCACGTCAGAAGCGGTTAGAGAAGGCCAGAGAATACGACCGAGGGCGAAGGCAGGAGACAGGCTCAGCTAGGAGGTTTTGCCGTCATGCTATGTTATGCTGTAAACCACAGTTCGATATAACTGTGTGCAAGAAACTCCGTAACCCAAGAATGCTCTGTAACTTAAGTCGCTTATGATACACAAAGGGGGAAGGTGACAAAGAGAGAGAGAGGCCTACCTATTCACACTAGTCAACGACACACCATTTTACTATGCAGCGGCAAATTTGAACCATACGACGCGGTGCTTCGACGATCTTCAACCAGCCTACCTATCTCACTACATATACCTACGGCTACGCTCATTGATAACTCATTCACTCACTCGCTCCAAACTCATTCATTCACTTACTCCCAGATCCATTATTCAGTTATTCATTCCCCACTCACTTGCTCACTTTCTTACTCAGTCACTTACTTATCCTAGTTGTTCACAGTTTGAAAAAATAGATCAACCCGATCAAATATGTCTGAGCCTGATTAATGACCCACGTCGTTACTACTCAAAGGGCAACCCTTTTCCCACCAACTCTCCTGCATCTCCCCCCAGCACAGTGTTGTGTAGAAAGCGAGGACGTTGACATACAAACTCAGTGATGATGAACAACTGCCGAGTCACAAGCATCACACATTCCTGCGTTATTCAGATTCTGATTATTCATCTTGAACTGTATTTACTGGATGTTGCGGTAGTTTCACTAACGAATCATTTTTATGTTTTCACCATCTGTATGTAGAACTGGACATTTAGCAATGGTATTTTTTTTACGTCATGAATACTTTCCACTAGCTGCTAATCTACGATGTTCTTTATTGTTTAAGAAATGTCGGACAAGTAGTCCTACGCTCATTTCATGTGCATAATCCACCCTACAATACCCCAACGCTCCACCTTCCTTTCACACACACACACACACACACACACACACACACACACACACACACACACACTCCTCCAACCTCTTCCCTCAAAATACAGCATTTGTTCCTCCTCTTCCTCTAACCTCATCTTGTATGCTGGATATACCTTGAGTTACTGTTTTACATAACTATACCTACCGTAGTTTATATCAGCTGTCACTTTCGAGTAATACTGCATTTGTATACAGCTGCATAAGAAGGAAGACAATAAGTAGTGTTACGGTGAATGAATACGGGATGTGAGGATAGTGGTATGATATTTTGAATTTGCGTCATCATTTACTTCCCTCCAGGAATTATTATTTTTTTTTTCATTGTTTTACTAAACTGTAAGGGTTATATAATTTGATGGCCTGGATACTGTAAATCTCCATAAGTAATTCCTAGTGATAACCTGCAAAATTACATCTCATAAATTATCAGTGTTCCAGAACAGGTCATATTTCCTATCCCTGTAGCGGAGACAGTGACTCCAGTCGTTGGGTGTGTTACATATTGTGCTAAGTATTGTGAACTCTGCGTTTTACAGTTTTAGTGATAAGGACATGTTAAGGTGAGAACGATGCAAAACAGTGCATTAATTTAGTTAATTCAGTAATTCAGATATTTTTTGTCATTTATCGCACAAAAATCCTCAACAATATGACAAAATCATTTGCCTTACCCAGTATACAATATCGAAGCTATCACTTGATCAATAAAAAAGAGTAGGTCCGAATTACTGAGTGAGTGAGTGAGTGAACAATCACTGAGATCCTTTCTGTCAGTGTGATCTCTAGGGATACTGTAACTCAACACGCGGAGGCTTTACCTATCACTATACAAATCCCACGGCGTTTCCCAACCCCCTATCTCCTTTGAGAGGGTGATATTCTCTTCTGAGTGACTGTACATTTGAATTCATTTGGCAACAGTCCCTAACTGGCCATTTTACCACACCACACAGCCTGTTTTGCAACCCTTGTGTCGTAGTCCACGTGTCAATTCTCCTTATACTGACAGCTTTCAATCTCTGTCTCTTCTCTGCACTGAAGCATCTTTATTCTGTCAATATTCCAATGATCATTGCTCTTCTGGACTCTCTGTTTGCATCCATTGTCGATTACGGCTGGCGTGTAGAAACGTCTGGCAACAAACTTTCACACCTTTCCTCTCACGTCTTATTATAAGAGTTAACTGATACTCGTAGGTCTTCATTTATGCAATAGGTTAACACTGGAAATGTTTTACTTGTCTGATGTTCCTTCTGTCTATGCCTGCAGTCTTTTAGGCGCAATGTGTTCAGACAACTCGAAGTGAAGGATCGAGAACTAGGATCTTCTTTTTTTTTTTTTTTTTTTAATGGAACAATCTTGCGGGCTTCTGGTCTTTTGTTTCTTCTTCCTTATGTGTGTGTGTGTGTGTGTGTGTATATATATATATATATATATATATAAATATATATATATATATCTATATATAAATATATATATATATATATATATATGCCTAGGCTGCTTCCCCCAAGGAAAGGGAGGTAGCCGAGACAGGACGACACCCTCTCCATTTACTAATCCATTCAAACACATTCATTCACATCTTAGCCCCAAAGGGGAGAACGGACAGATCCTCACCGCACCACACCGCACAAGGGTCAACTGCGCAATGCAATCAGTGACATCCGCAGCAGGGCCCGACAGCAGAACTGGTTTACCCCTGCCACATCATATTTACCCATCCCCTTACCCGCACCTGACCTGACTAGCTGATCAGACCAAATGCGGGAGAATATCCCCTCAGGGCTGCGTTATCACTTATTTATTCACAATTTCTCTCCATATATATATATATAATAGATAGACATATAGAGAGTTATATATATATATATATATATATATATATATATATATATATATATATATATATATATATATATATATATATATATATATATATATATATCCTCCCAGCCACATCACACACTAAATTTTGTTATGAGAGTATATGATCCACTTATTCCCCGTGTAGTATAATAGGCAACTGTAAAGCTAAAAACATTTCATTTGTGTTAAAAAAATGAAGTGGGTAGTCCCAGTTAGGCCTTGCCGTGTGTGGCACAGAATGGGTGAGATTAAACTCGCAAATTAATTGCCTTTGTGATACAGGTCCCCACTGAGAGCTGGATGTATCTTAATTATTTCATTAGAAAACAATTCACTTAGATGTTTGGTTCCGGCTATAACAGACAGTTGTATTCAACCATGTCGTCTAATGGATCATACCTTGCGTTATGGTGTTAGCAGAAGTGGTTTGGCAGAATATCGGTAGGAACTGATGGAATAGCATCAACCACTGTGTTGGCAGATTGAAAGTTGCCCGTCTTACATGAGCATTGTGTACATTGCTTGTTATCCTTAACTGATGGCTGCACCATTTTCCGTCATGTAATGCAGTCACACTACTGTGAGGAAAACTTTATTTCTCCCATTTATTTCTTCTTTCTTCCTAATGCCTTTTCATCTTGATGCCATTCCTTCATTTCTTTACTACTTCGCTTCAAATTTGGCATAAAATGTTCCTTGATAAAGTAACTCCAGAACCACGCTCAATTTTTTAGGCATTTGAAAGGGACTGATGGGGCTAAATGTCAAACCATAGTCACGCAGTTTTTGAGATCCAGTGTTTTTTTGTTTGCGCACATTCGTGGTTTGGCCCATGCCTTCCCTCTTTCCTCCTCCCCCCCCCCCCAAAAAAAAAGATCCTTTTAACATCGTCATATCACAGGAACTAGGTCACCTGGAACATTCAGTAAAAAAAGAAAAAAAAGAAGAGGAATAATTACAACTCTTTTTTCTCTCCAGTGCAAGTGTTCCCAGGCTCCTTGGCGGAAGCACTGAGGAGCCCGGCGGTGGCGAAGCAAGGTAACTTTTGGGGTGGCAAGAAGGCAGCATTCAGACCTGCGCTGAAGTCCACGTCCTTCGCGGGTGGTCAGGGCTACCCTTCTTGGTTTCTAGCCAGCCACACTGCTTCACCAGCCACTGCCTTTGTTGTAGGTCCTGTTTACCTTGTCTCCAGTTGTTCTATACTGACACAATGCCCTATGATGTAGGGGGGGAGGGGTAGTCAGTGCAGAAAATGTCTCTCTCTAAATCCTTCAGTGGAAATAACTTATTTTTCTCTTATTCTGAAACCCATTTTGTGTGCACCTTATTACATTGTTGCAGCTTACACCACTAAAACTCTTCCTGTTCTAACTGCTTAGTTTTATGAAGACACTGATTTCTCTTCCCTAGTTCTCTATAGATCACTCTTTTTTTTCTTTACTGTACAAAAATCACTTATGTACAAGCATTTGTTTTTATAAATACTCGATAATTTTTTTTACCTTGTTTCACTATAATATCTTACACTGATAAATCTCTGCCTTTGCTAACCACTTATTTTTTTAATAGCTATTGGTTTTTTTCCCTTTTTTCTGTAAATTACATGTTCTTACTTCTTGCCGTACAAAATTCACTAATGATTAATCACTAATTTTTCCATATTGTATTCAGGAATTAATAAGTTTTCTATGCTCTTACATACAAACTATTTACAATATTCTGAATACGTTACTGCCATACACTATCTGCACTTCAGGAACGAAAACAGAAAAAAACAGCACAAGTTTCCTCACTCATCTCACACCAGTGTCTAGTACATCCCAAGCCTGTGATAGTCAGTGTAGCACAGTGGACACAGTGCCATCTAGCATTCGTAGCACTGATGCGTAGTTTCTTTGCATACCTTAGGGCGTGCCTGTGAAGTTATATAAATACGTCAACGCTTGAATTGATTCTTCCCAGCCGGATCCTTCCTGATGAGTGCAAGATGGTGGATGTAGAAATAAACCTGGCAGTGAAACCTCACAGGCAGCTGGGCAGCGCTGTGTGTATTGGGTCCTGCAGGCTATAGTTCTCCAAATGATGAAAGCAGTTGTTGAATCAAGTTCTTTTTGAACAGGCATAGAGAAGTATCGGTGTTGGTAATATACCTTTAAGTAATAAAATTAATGTTCAGCACAATGATGTCATTAATGTGTAGAAACTCCTTCTTATACCACTTGCAGGACTTGCAAAGTCAGCCAACTGCGCCATTTGCATATCTAACAAGTCAGTTAGTCACTCGTTCACGTTACAGTCGTTCACAGCATTAAGCTTGAGGATATACTACTTGGTCCTGTGACCCTACTTCCTAATGGCCTCCGTCTCCCCCTTGTGAAGTGTGGCAAGCATTTTGATCTTCCTCTTGTCACGCCACTGGATGGCCAATATCTTAGGACATTTCTTCTTGCTCAGTGTCCCCTTCTGTCTTGGTAGGAAAGGTAGAGAAGTGCTTCCTTGTTGCTTTCACAGCACCGCAGGTACTCTTTCTCTGTCAAAGGAGATACTTAGTTAATGGAGGGATTGTTTAGTAATTATTGGTGAAGTGGGTGTGGCTAGAGACGAACTAACAGTCCATGAGTATCTTAACAACTGCACCAGAGAAACCGTGAGGAAACTCACTGGGGATATCCACACCTGAAGCTGAACACCGCAAAGTCTAGCACAAATCCAGTCCTGCAGTCCAACATTAACCCCTCTGCGCCCCATGTCCCCAATATGGGACGGAACTGAGCGTTTTCAATATCTGATAAAGAAGAGAACCCCCGGGTAGGGACCTATGAGCTTCGCGACTATGAGCTAATAGGCAGAGGGTGTTGCACCTAGCACCCTTCCAGCAAAATCCCTCGCACAGCAACTCTGGGAAATAAGGGGTTAAACACCGATGGATCTATCAATTTCTTTAAAAAAGAATATTGTTCCTAAATTGCTGACACTGTGATGGCACTTATTGGTTGTATGCTAAACATCCCATGGATGGAAGAAGCGACTTTGTTAGTCACAACTTTCTTGAAGGGATGAAAAACTCTGGTGAAGGAAATCTATGTAAATTCCAAAATCAGACGAACAACATGACTTCTCAGACTAGTTACAGTAGTATTCACTGAAACTATTCACTTGATCTATAAAAAAATGAACCATGTACTGTATTTTGAAAGCAATCCAAGAAAAAAATCTTTGATGGGCTGGGTGGCAGTACAGGTAATTCTGGCTGCACACTTGCCTCTAATTTATCTTTTGGGCCAGGCTCAAACTCCTTGCCTTCTTTTCACTCCAAACCACTAAGTCTACCTTGGTGTGAGTGGCATTCTGACCAACAACCTAATGCCTTTGCTGCCTTCTTCCTTCAGTGTCTTGGATGGTCCGATTGCCCATCTACTCGACCCCTAGCATGATGGGATGGGTAGGGCGAAGATGAGGTGCCTAAGAGTGATGGAAATTGCCACAACATACTGACTGGGGTGACGGTGGTGGTGGTTCCACTCTGGATATGTGCAAAGGACGAGGGAGGCGGTGAAGATGTCTCGAAGTGGTTCTTTCACCTGCGTTCCACGTTCCTCACCATCACTGTAGTAGTAGTAGTAGTTGTTCCCTAGGCAGTCTGGCCGAACAGCCCCGAGCCCCTTAGGAAGGCCATGGCCGAGACCGGGCTTTCCCACAGAGCTCTCAAGGAGTGTATGTTGTGTTGTTGGCATAGGTGATTGTGTGCAATGCAGTCTTCCATAATGTGCTTAATAGTATGGGGTGCTGTGTTGCATCCTGGACAGGCATCAGCGATGGAGTCATCAAGCCTCTTCTGGTAGCTTAAGAGGGCTGGATGGTGCCCACATCTCAGCCTGGCCAGGTGGACCCTGTCCTCAAGAGGAAGATAGGATTCAGAAGGGTGGATGTCAAGAGGCCGTGCATGCAGCTGTGTGTTGTCTTTAAGTGACTGAATGGAGCGGCGAGTGACCTGAGTGTGGATATGCTTCTGGAAGCTGGTCTGAGGTGGGTGAGGGGGGAGAGATGACAGTATTTGTGTATGGTATCGTGTGTTGGGTGTTGTTTTGATGTTCCTTGGTGTGGGTGGATGTGCTGCCATGTACTGTAGTGGATGTTGTGGGTTTGTGGAGGCTGCAGCAAGAAACTGGGTGCCTCTCATGTATAGGTGATCCTTGACTTTGAGGACTTTGGTTTCTTGATGTAGGTGGTCTGTGGATGTAGTAGCTGTGCAGCCTGTGATTATTATTTTTAAGGCCTTGTTCTGTATGGTCTGTAGTGTGTTGTAATGTGTTTTGATGAGGTTAGAAGCCCAGGAAGGGCTTGCATAATTCATCACTGAACGTATGTGTTATGCTGAGTGTTTTTAGGCCGACTCCTCGTACTAAAAACACTAGCTTCTGAGCTGGGTCCTCTTTCCGGACCGGAAGTAAAGCACCAACAAAGGAACAGGACATAAAAACTAGGCAGTCCACCTTTAACACATCTATTACCTTAATTCTAACACCGTGACAATATTACATAGAATGATATTCTGGACAGGGGATACAGATATACAAAGTTACGTTAAGATAGCACGGGATATTCACACACACTGTAATTACACTTTACAATGGGTTAAGGTTCTATAAGTGAATGTGACTGTCTTTCGTTAAAGTCCAAAAGGTCTTAGTGCACTGGTACAATAGGGATGTATAGGCTTAATGGTCCAGGGGAGGAATATTACTATAAAAGAACAGGGGGAGCAGATCACTATAATTTACTGGCTGGGCTCGGCGCGGCGACTCTCGCCCACGCGTGCACTGGTAAGGGAGAACTCCTCTATTCTGGGCTGGGGGAACAACACTAGATTCACGGGCCCAGAATTTATAGTCTTTAATCAAGGGAAAGTAATCACGGGCACTTATAGATGGGATCCCTCTTATTCACTCTGTCACTGTATCACTGTCCCTGTCTCACTTCCTCTGGTGTAGGAGGGAATGTCACTAATCTTGCCTGATTTTCTGGGGCAATATCACTCTGTCACTTTAAGGGGACCTCCGGGGGCTCTACCCGTGGCGGGAATCACCGTACCCGCTGGGGGGAGACTCGACCCGGGTCCAATCCACTGAGGCATTGCAGGGAGACCCTCTTGCCTGGGGTCTCGACCTGATGTAGACCCTCTTCTCAGGGTCCCGTCGTAGTGGTGCAGGGAGGCCCGTCTATGTGGGGCCTCGACCTGTTGTTGTGGCCCTCAGGACTGGAGCCAAACAGGTGGAGCAGTCGTGTCTAGCGTCGGAGGGTCTGCGGCAGGAGGAGGACAGCGTTGGTAGGCTGCTGGGCTCGCCTGGGGGTCCGGGGACTGTGGAGGTTTGTCAGGGGACGCGCCGTCATGTGTGGGCTGCGGCCTCCTCTCCTGCTGGTGCCTGGGGAAGACAAGAATCTCCCGGGAGTGGGAGGTAGGTCCCGACTGGGACTGGGTCTTTGCTCGGGGGACACCTTCGGGGCAACTCTCCCGGGTGGTGTCCAGCTACTCCTGCAGGAGTTGGTTGAATATAGAGGACACACGGAGGCCGTGTTCTCTTTCTTACACAGGGAGGGTAGCACAGAGGCGACTCTCTCTCTTGTCTCCGACACAGCCGTGGCGCCAGGTCGATCGGCCCTGGGACCCACTTTTGGCTTTATACAAGGGGCTCTTACCCTTGGGGTGGCTAGGGGTGTTGGCCCCTTATAGTTCACTACTGGGCCTCCTGCCCTGTTTGTGATAGAGGGTATTTCTCCCTCGTGTTCACTAAAGGACCTCCTGTCCTGGTAGTGGCAGAGGGTATTTCTTCCTCGTGGCTCACTGTGGCAGAGGGTACTGGCCCCTCGTGGCTCACCAGAGTAGTGGCAGAGGGTGGTGTTCCCTCGTGGCTCACTGTGGCAGCAGGTGCGAACACCTCGTGGCTCACCAAGGGACCTCCTGCCCTTCTGGGGTGAAGCTGTGGTCGTCACCACAGTACTACTAGGGACTGATGTTAGATCAGTCCCACCCCACTGCTGTCGATGGTCAGCCCGCCGTTGAGGTTGTTGCGGATCTAGGCTCACCTGGCGTTGGGGCAGTTGCGGGGAGAAGGGGCACAGGTCAGTGGTGGTTGGATGACCCTTTTGCCCTGGGTCATTAGCCCCCCCGTTATCCCTTCCTAGGGTGGTGGGGTGGCGGTGGCCCGGCTGTGGGGTGGGGGGTGGCGGGGTGGATGGTCCGGCGGCGGGCATTTTAGTATGTATTGTATGTATACTGTGGTGGTGGTTTCTTTGTTGTGTCCGAATGTTGTATGGGCAAGTGACCTCAAAGCATTGAGTCTTGATGTTATTTTATTTTTAATGTTTGTGATGTGTTGTTTAAATGGCATTGATGTATTGTATGTTACACCAAGGATTTTGGATGTGTGTGTATGTGTGGTAGAGGAGTGTTGTTTATGGTGAGGTGTGGGATGTGACTGTGTTCTGCTGTCCAGTTTGTGAGAAGAGTCACTGTAGATTTGGCTGGGGCTATTTTGAGCCTGTTTGCGGTGAACCATTCGTGTAGTGTGTTGAGGTAAGGTTGAATGATGTGTGCAGCTGTGTTTGCGTTTTGGTGCGTACATGTAAGTGTTATATCATCTGCATAGGAAGCTATGTGTATCATTGTCGGTGGGTTGCCCTCACGCACTCTTTTTTGACTCCCCTAAAGAGAGGAGCTTTATGGAGTGCTCAGGCAGGGCATAGATTTTACGCTTTTCTAGGGGCGGCATCATAGGGGAGAGGGCGAGAGCAAGGGCAGCAATAGTCATGTGGTAACTCTTATCCTCTGATACCAATGTCACGTTGCTGGATAAGGACGACACAAGTATGTCCAATTCATGCCAAAGGAGACTGTCATTAATCTCCTTCATTGGGTGCACCAAATGAAATGGTCAGTTCCATCAATTTTCCATTATTCAATTCTGTATTATGTCTTATCAGCCTAATATGCCTACCATACCATCCCATCCCAGTATCGTGCCATCCCATCGTCATACTTTGCCGTGTCAGAACTATTTCTTCTAATCCCCTCCCAACTTAATATTATTCCAGCCAGCCTATTTTCATCTCATCCCATACTGGCATGATCCAATCTCGTCCCATCTCACCGGCGATCACAGTGTGCTTCTCCAGTTTATGCCCATAACGGCCTGAAGCATACGATACTCGTACAGCTTGAAAACAAGGTGACGCTTAGTAAACGCAGTCATGAACGAGCCTGAAATATTGACAAGCAAGACGATACATGATGATGCAAGAAGTGTACTTACGAAGACACTCAGCAGACGGGTACACAGAGAACAGGCTGAACATAAAAAAGGGGTGAAAAAAGATGAGACGAAAAGATAAAACGTGATAATATACACTGTAGGTTTAATCCCCCAAGCACAACACTGAATTCAAAGTAGTCAGAAGAAAAGTGTGTTACATGATTCTCAACATTCGAAATTCCATATTGACTTCTGTGTGTGTGTGTGTGTGAGTGTGTGTGTGTGTGTGTGTGTGTGTGTGTGTGTGTGTGTGTGTGTGTGTGTGTGTGTGTGTGTGTGTGTGTGTGTGTGTGTGTGTGTGTGTGTGTGTGTGTGTGTGTGTGTGTGTGTGATAACATTCAAATAAGACCCAACTCATTCCTCAAAGGTCGTGGTTTCTGCAGGCAAGCAACGCGGCTTCAGTTAATAAAACATTTGAAATACTCCACCTGCCGGTGTTCAAGAACAACTTTACCTCTTTTCTTAACATTTTAAAACCTTAATTGCTATATCCATACATGTAAACAATTAATAAACATGGGGACGTTACTAAACTTTGTCTCATTTCAACGCTGATATTGTGTAGCTCACTTAGACATTCACCTTCTCTTATATATACTTAACAAAATAAAAAACTACAGCATCATACTCTATTTTTTTTTTCCATTCCGAATATATGTAGCCAAAAATTTCTCAAAGCACCCACTATTTAATGCGCCACATAATTTTTCCAGATCCAAAAATCCGTTGACAATTTTAGCGTCCTTCTTATACGAATATAGTTGCCGGCTGGTAGCACGAATTATAACTCGTCGTAATATTCAACCAATAAATAGTAATAGCGTCAGAGTCTCTTTTAGTAAAACAGTCCTTTCATACACTTAACTGTTACCTCCTCCCTCTCTCCCCCACCACAACCCTCTCCTCCTCAATTACCCCTCATCTCTCTCTCTCTCTCTCTCTCTCTCTCTCTCTCTATCTATCTCTCTGGAGGGCGCGGTAGCACAGTGATAGAGCGCTGAGCTTGTGATCGGGAAGTCGCAAGTTCTAGCCTCGCCCGGGCTACCGGTGCCGGGAGGGGTAGCTCCCTCCTGTAACCCCAGCGGGGCTATATGGCCTTAGTTGCCTAGCTTGGGGAATTCATTTCTCCATTCTCTCTCTCTCTCTCTCTCTAACTTAACTAAGCAGGTTTGCAGGGAGGTCCCGTTACTGGATGGCATTTTGTTGCTATTTTCATATAATCATAATAACCTCTTTGGTGCTGGTTGTGTATGTGTGTGTGTGTGTGTGTGTGTGTGTGTGTGTGTGTGTGTGTGTGTGTGTGTGTGTGTGTGTGTGTGTGTGTGTGTGTGTGTTACTCATTAAGATCCTCGGAGGCAGTTTTGTCTTTGTGACCTGAGGTGCTCAATTGGAGGAGAGAAGAGCGAGGGAGGGATGGAGAATGGGAAAAAGGAAGGGAGACACAAGGGCTTGGTTGAGATAATGGAATTAACCAAAAAAAGGATCATCAAGGGAAGACAGAGCGGCTGGTGTAGGGTGAAGAAAAAGAAGTGATGGAGACAAGCAGAGTGAAAGACAGAACTGATCTGAGAAGAGAAAGAAAGAAGGAAGGAGAGGAAGGAGGGAACGTTTAGATTAAAGTGAGGTGAAACGAAGTGAAGTGTGTGTGTGTGTGTGTGTGTGTGTGTGTGTGTGTGTGTGTGTGTGTGTGTGTGTGTGTGTGTGTGTGAACGATCTTCTAAACGATAGAACAAGGGTCATTGCTTTCCCATGCACTCCTTCCTTCCTTCCCCTCAACACAGCCTCATTGTTTACCCCCGTTCTATGTCCTTCCTTAATTCATTCCTCCACGTTACCTTATTCTCTCCTTCCAACCTTCACTTTTTCACAGTCCTCTCCCCTCCACTATAACTCAACCTTTTTCCCCTTCCCTTCCTCCGTCACTTCCTCCGTCACTTCCTCCTTGCTTTTTTGTATAATCTTATTCTTTCTTTCTTTTTTCCGCGGTTTCATCCTTCTCTCTCTCTCTCTCTCTCTCTCCCTCTCTCTCTCTCTCTCCCTCCTTCCATCTTCGTTCCTCCCATATACCCTTTCTGCTTCCTTCCTTCCCATTATTTTATCCTTCTCACTCTGTCTAGTCTTACATCTCTCCTTCCTTCTTCCATCTCACTGAAGTCATCCTGTCCCCTTTATTTTACTCCTATTTTACTCACTTTAACTCAGCAACTCTCCTCAGCTTTTACTATGCTTCTGCCTACTCATCCCTTCCACCTTCCTTCCTTTCTTCCTATACCTTACCATAACTCTTCTGTCCTCCTCCCCTCCATCTTTCCTCTTCTCCCCTGCTGTCCCTTCCTTCATCTCATGTATTTTATTCCATCTAACGCGGAGAATGTATAAGAGGTAGCCATTAACCTGAGATGGTAAGGGCGAATGTATTTGTTTGTTTCGGCTGATTCATGACGTTTTTGTCAACTGTGAGTGATGCATAATAAGCTTGAGAATATTAACTAGGCAAAATAAGAGATCTGATATCTTGGTCAGTAAAATCAGGGCGAAAGAGAAAAGACCACAACATGAGAGATATTTTTCTCCACGGCAGGATACTTTTTTCTTTGGGAACAATAATGCTGTTATAGATTATGACGTTTTCCTCTTACCTCGTCCCATATTTTGTGCTATGTTAGTCTTGCCCCTGCTTCTCCGTTCTATTCTCTTTTTTTTTTTCCTTGCCTCCAATTTTTCCTTTCTTTTGTCACACTCTCTCTCTCTCTCTCTCTCTCTCTCTCTCTCTCTCTCTCTCTCTCTCTCTCTCAATGTAATGTAGCCTGCCCCTCCTATTCCGTCAGCTTTGCCCTCCCTGGTAAGCCCTTCTCTGCCTCCACTCTTCAAACGCTACGACCCTACCACTTCCTCCTTTCTCCTTCCTTCCATCCTCTCTCCCTTTAACACTCACCATTCCCTCTCCCCCACCTCTTTCTTCTCCCCATACTCCCCATCAGGCCTCTCTCTACCTCTTTTGTTTCTCTCCCATATTCCGTCTCTTCTCCCTCCCACTCATTCCCTTCTCTATCGTCGTTGCCACTCTATCCATACCACCATCGCCCCACATCCCCCTCCACTCCCCGCCTTACCGCTCTGACTCACTCCATTTCCCGTTGCTGCCTTCCTCTTCTCCTCACTGTTAACGCCTCAGCTGCTCCTCACTGTCACTCTTAATAACACCCTCATCCCTCACTCCACATCATCAATTTATCTTTCCCACCCACTTCTCTTCTTCCTTAGCTTCTCCTGCTTTTTATTCTAGTAGTATCAGGGAAGCTGTGTTTTGTTATTACACACACACACACACACACACACACACACACACACACACACACACACACACACACACACATTACATATATATATTATATATCACTACATATATATAGATAGATAGCTAGATAGATAAAAGATAGATCTTTGCAGAGTATTAGACTTGCGCTGGGGGGAAGGGGTATCCTGGGAATCCAACTCCCACTCATTACTGCCTAGCTTTATGGCTTATAATTGCTGCCAGCTGTAGCCTTGTTCACATCTGGATACACTTGCCTGTGTTGCTCAACGACCTGGAGAAGAAACTACAGCTGATCTTCGTTCTTGGCCAACACGGGATTAAATTCTTGAATCAGTGCTACCACTAAAGTCATATGTTACCTGTAGTCCCTGGACGATGAGCTCGGCGTTCCTGTGATCTTCACGATTTTCCCATGTGGATGGATCTAATTATAGGAATGCTTGAGGAAGGCCAAGCAGTGTGAAGATCTTCTTGGTGTTACTGGTCACAAAACCTGAAATTGTTTTCTGATTCAGTGCTGTCGCCTCAGGTTCAACTGTTGCCACTTTAGTTGGTCTTTGCTTCCTTTTTTGTTAAGAGCCATCACCGTTTTTCGCTTCTCTTTAAAGTCAGCAGGTGGATCAAAAAAGGCCAATCCAACTAATTGCTCTGAGAAATACCATAAGCCTTCAAGAAGACCTGTGAGGTGTCCTTACCAAGATAAAGTGACAATTCGGGAGAAGCCTCAGATTGTTTGCTGGAGCTAGAGCTGCTTTTGTTGCCATGAACCATGATTTCATGTATTGCTTCATGATGAAAACACCAAACAGCTTCAGTCCTCGGCCTTGCTTCAGAGTGATTCTTGTCTGATGATGGAAAAGATAGATCTGGATGCTATATATAATTTTAGCCATCCATCTGGCATGGTGCCAAGCACCAGGTTGCTGAAACCGTATTCCACGGGGCGGTACACCACCCAAACCAACAACTGACGGTTCTAATAGTTCTCGATACTCATCTCGAGGTTGGCTTTCTTGCAACTGTTTCATACAAAATGCTCACTATCAGTCACCAGCATTTCCTCATTGTCATTCAAGGTCTGAAAGCATGTTGTGTCAATAGCATTCCACTTGGCTTTGAACTTGTTAAATATGTGAATGTCGGGACCAGAGGACGGTCCAAGGCAAATGGTGAAGGCCTTTTGAACAAGGATCTCAGATATGTGATGCCGACAAGCCAGGTGGAGGAGATCCTTGTGCAACTCTTGTTGAATATGGATGCACGCCCCTGCCCACAGTCGGGTATGGCTGGCAGTGGTGTCGAATGTCAATCCTAGCACACGTCCAGATATACCCCTGTCGTTCAAGGTTTCAGTGATGATCGGCCATGACCTTTCATGTCCCTGATTCCAAACTGGGTACATTCAAAAGCTTTGAAACTCCATCACCTGAGACAAGAATGGAAAGGCATTCAGTGACATATGCTCCTGTTACATCGGGAATTACTTTCCATACCAGCGCATTACAAGCGGCACAGTTGGATGGAATGATTTCTCCAGCCATTCTGCAGATTCCCTCCGATTCTTGATTCGATTTCGGAGGATGCTTTGCCTGTTGATGGTATATATTGAGAATGACAGGCGCACTCCAGCTCCTTCACTTGGCTTTCCCCTGAAGATATGGATATACGAAAGAGCTCGGGATATTTCGTGTTTCCTTTTCCTTGTGGATATCTGCATATCTATGAATCACGTGTTATATATATATATATATATATATATATATATATATATATATATATATATATATATATATATATATATATATACACACACAGCCATAAGTACATGTTTGTATGTATGTATGTATCATAGCATCGTATTGATAATGGCTTTATCATAATTTACAATTGTAAATTAAATTTATGTAGCGCTAAGCATAAAGTTTATATTTATTTGAGATAAAATTACTTGAACATCTAATCCCATTATCATTCCAAACAACCTGTGTACCGAATAATAATGCAAGTTATATCACGCCTGTGTTACACCTGCATCCTCACAATCTGACCGGAAATTGGCTAAGAAACAGCTATGTAATATGCGGTGGCCGAGTAGGTAAAGAAATAGCTTGAAGTCCCAGTGGACTCAAGTTCAAATCCCACCTGGTGCATGGAACAGTTTAAGGACTTGAATATCGCTAAAGCAGACGTTACAGATCTGTCATTATACTCACAGGCATATCATAAAATTAACCCCGCTAATACTAATACACCAGTCCTGTTCGAGACAGCCCTGACATGTACTCAACATGAATGGTGGGCGTTAGCGCCGAAGTGGTGGATTGTAGTTATATATAGGATGTTGGAGGAATTTTCGGCCTCAGGCAATGGGCTGTGAAGCCTGTCCCAAAAGCCAAACACATAAAATGGAAATGGTATGTTGTTTCTTGGTCGTTGCTACAGCTATGATTTATGTTAATGTAGTAGTAATAGTAGTAGTAGTAGCAGCAGCAGCAGCAGCAGCAGCAGCAGCAGCAGTAGTAGTAGTAGTAGTAGTTGCTGCAATCCCTCAGTCATCTGAATGTGAACCCAGTGGATTACAGGCTGAGGCTGTCCCTCTATTGTAGTCCACCATCCTTCTTTGGGAGGGGGGGGATAGGGAAAGAGTTAAGGGATGTTTGTATTTAATGGTGGCTCCCACACTCAGTTTTATCGATGCCGCCACAAGAGGGCGTCCTCCCCCATCACTCTATGTCAGACTAAATGATAAAATGACACGTATTAACAAGGGATGACAGAGAACCCGACGGTAAGAGAAGAAAGCATACAAAAACAGGACAGAAAATGTACGGATGGATGAAAGTAAGAAGTTAAAAAAGGCATACAAAAACAGGGCAGAAAATGTATGCATAGTTGGACGAAACTATGAAGTTAAAAAAGGCATACAAAAACAGGACAGAAAATGCATGGATGGATGAAAGTATGAAGTTAAACTGTGGTAGCTGTTACTAGAAATGTCCCTTCCAGAGTTTGAAATAGCTTATTATGCATACTGCACTAATGTTAATGAAGTGCATCCGTTAGATTTACACTTTGAATTATTAGTTTAATACACATTAACACTGTAAGAGGAAAAAGAGAACGGCCTGGTTAAGCCAAAAAAAATATTGAACAGCAACAATAATTATATTTTATGGTAAAAATAACTCTCAGAAAAATGCTTAATATATACTAAAACACTAACTTCACTTAACCTATCAAAATCAACCTAGAAAAGAATAGTGTGTTAGTTTCGAAGTAATTACCTGGTTTGATACAAGTTGTCCGTAGGAATTTCAAGTCGGCTGGCACTATCCATTCATAGTTATCATACAGTTTGGGTCAAAACTACAATTTAGATAAACTAACAACTTCAGCAGCATAATCTCGAGGTGACTGGAGTAGCCAGAGTAGATTTTGATAACCGCCTGGAATCCCAAAATGGGTGGAATTGGCATTTCTTAACTAACATTGCAGCACACGTTCTCACAACCACTGTGCAGTATATAATTATCCTCTTAAAGTCATGTCCAGCTCCATGTCCCACACACACCGCAACTCAGCCAGGAGACAGGGCGCGTGTGCTGGGCATTCCCCAGGCCCTGTCTTCCCCCTTACCTTACTCAAGACAACCACCACCAACCGGGCTACAGCAAGGCCCGGTCTCCTCGATAACGAGGAGAGAATCATCAACAACACATCCCTGTCCCAGTCAGGAGCAAGGTCACTTGAACATCACAGTGATTCCATAGAAGATCTTGCTGAGCCCACATTCGCTGGAACTTAACAGCTTTTCTGTTGCTATATCTCAATATGTTAACTTATATGAGAATGAGGCTGTTTTCATTTGCTTGCCTAAAAATAAGTAGTAATGATAACTTTCCGTCAGTACATTGGCATTACTGCTGTTTAAGCGGGATTTTCTATATTGATCAATTCATCCTGCAGCACAAGCGAAATTGGTAATTACACAAGAACTTATTACGGTGTTGGTACTTGATATGTACAGTAGTTGTAACTCTTGAGTGTTGGACAGCCAAGAAAAATAGTTCACTTAATAATCAACTACTTTTACTTCTCGCTACCCACTGCTGGCTAATACTAAGGAACGTTAGAGAAGCTTGACGTCTTTCTTTACCCAAGGATATTTCTCTTTGATATGATGTATCAGGGAGGCTATTAGCAGACGTAGTCTAAAAAGTAGATACAGTGGAATACTATTCAAAATTTTGCTCTGACTGTACCTGTTAACTCGTACTTCAAGTTAGCTGGCATTCAGGATGAACGCTCACGTTCCCTAAGTTCGTAGGTGACTTTCATATTTATAATATTAGGGAATGTATCAAAGTATTTCATGTCTCCCGTACAGTAGACAAAAACCTGGGGGGAGATACTTGATATTTCATGGTGACCTTTAACAAATACTTTTTCTCAGCCATGAGAATTAGCTAAAAAACAAAAAAAAAGGTAGCGACTGAAAATAATACGAGGAAGTCCATAATTAAAAGCATATTTGTAGTAGTCTCTTGAATTGAGTAACCGCTGCTTCAAGTTTATTATTATTATGCAAGACAACTTTATTCTGCTTATGGGCGGCTTTTCAAACTAGGAGGGGTTGAAATGGCCTACATAAACTCCTTCAAAACGAGAAGTTCTTCCAGACTAAATAAATGAGTCTAGCATTAGCTAGACAAAATGAAAAAGACATCCTTTCGCCGAAGGGTTGAAAACCATTTAGTTAGAGGGTGTAGCTAAACCAACTGAATCATAATACAGTGCTCGTGTACTATGCTGGTGGATCCTGCTGTCAGTGGCTGTTGCGTTCACCTTCTGGTGGTTCAGGTTTTCCAACTTAGATTAGTTTCCAGTGTCAGCAAAACGTTTGGCAGAACCTGATGGGTATGAGAGTGCTGGTGGTGCTGACACAAACAGCTGATCATGCACTCTCTTTCGGTCCACTGTGCAGTCGAGTCTGGCAAACCCAGGTGGGTGAGAGTGTGGTGCTGATGCATACCCCAACATTAGATTGTAAGGCCTCATTCAGTTGATTTTACACTTCAACTTACAGCAAAACAAATACCTTATCATTTTTTATCACAGCGATAAAACAATATCGAACAATTCAAAGTTGTTCTGTGGATAATGGCATAAACACGTTACTGCAGCAGTGTCAGACAGGTGAAACAACCTTATCGTACAAGATCAATCTGATAACGCAAACGTCAATGGAGTGAAAATCCCTAAGTTTAGAATCTGTGTGGAGACTGTGCGGATAGTTTTTGGTTAACAGTGCCAAAAAAAAGGTGTGTGTGTGTGTGTGTGTGTGTGTGTGTGTTCTTACCTACCTAATTGTTCTAACCTAATTGTATCTTTACAGGAGCGAGTCAGCTTCGTACTGTCCCGTGAACTAAACTAGTTTCATCATACATATCATTAAATTTATGAATAGTTTCGGCTAGGGTTGCCGTACGTCCGAATTCTCCCGGACATGTCCTGCATTTACGTGTCAAAATCTCCGTCCGGGAGGAATTTTAAAAATTCTCCAAAAGTCCGGAATTTCAGCTTCCATCACTTTTTCTCGAAAAATTAAATGTCATTACACTCTAATGACGAGAGAGAGAGAGAGAGAGAGAGAGAGGCCTTCGTTGTTTTCGTCAGCTCTTAAGTGTTGCCAACTTGGCTGGTTTAGTGCCAGCAGCTAGCTAAAGCCTTTTCCTGTTGTTCAGCCACGAGCTTTTTTTTTTATTCTTTCCACAGTGCTGTTATACCCATACAGTACATGGTTATTGCACACAATTATTGGCTTAGTTTTCATTTTTACACTAGCATTTGTTATTCTTATGATCTTATCCTGCATCTAAGGTGATTCAGCATTTTTCAGTCATAATCTAGCTAATTCTGTACTTTGCCTGTTTTATATTGTAAAAACATTAAAGATTGTGATACAGTACAGCAGTACCCATGGGGGTAGGGGGGTTTTCAAGAATACTCCCCCAGTATCCCTGCTTGTCGTAAAAGGCCACTAAAAGGGTTGGCGGAGGGTTAGTGCCCCTCCCCGGAAAACAACTAACTAAAAAAAACAAACAAGAAGCCTCGGACAAGGACTGACCAAACGATGACGACCCAGGACCGGACAAAGGACTTGGTAATGAGTACATGGAATGTAAGAGGAGCGAATGATGAGGTGAAAGAGAGAGAGATTGTCCAGGTGCTTGAGGGTGCGAAAGTGGATGTATGTGGAATAACTGAAACAAAATGGAGAGGAGAAAGTGTGAGAGAATGGGAGTATGGATGGGGTATATGTGCAGGAGTAGATGAGAATGAGAGGGCAAAGGAAGGAGTGTGTATAGTTGTGAGTAAAAGATGGAAGAAGAGCATAAGACAGTATGGATCAGTTGGGTCAAGGATTGTGTGGGTAAAGTTGAAAGTTGGAATACAAATGTGGGCGATTGTGTGTGTGTATGCGCCAACGCAAGATCGTGCTAGAAGAGTGAGAAAAGAGTTCTGGACAAATGTGGAAGTGTGCATGGAAAAGTTTGGAAGGAATGAGACAGTGTTTTTGACTGGTGATATGAATGGTAAAGTTGGTAATGTGAAGGTGGATGGAATAGTTGGTGAGTGGGGTGTGCCTGCCGAGATAGATGAGAATGGGAGTGCATTAGTGGACATTTGTGCTGGGAGGGGGTTGGTGATAGCCAATATCCTCTTCAGGCATAAAATGATCCACAGGTATACATGGCGAGTGATGAGAAGGGTGGGTGGTGAACTGAATGAAAGGAAGGCAATGATTGATTATGTGTGTGTGGATGAAAGGATGCGAAGATGTGTAAAGGATGCAAGAGTGTATAGAGGTTGGGGGAGTGGACTTTCTGACCACTACTTGGTGGTGGCCAGAATTAGGATGCAAGTGAGATGGAGGAATAGAAGAAGGGAAAGACGAGAGGAAGGAGTAGTTGCAAGGAGAGTGGAAAGGTTACAAGAGGATGAGAAAAAGGCAGAGTACGAATATAAGAGAGAAGTGGAGGAACGATTGGGCAAATATGAATTGGAGCAGATGGGAGACGTGGAAGGTGTGTGTAAGATATTTACAGAAGAAATATGTGCAGCATGTGATGTGGTGTGTGGAAGGAAAAGAAGACGGAGGGGGGTGCAAGGAACAGCGTGGTGGACTGAAGAGGTGAAACAGGCTGTGGCACAAAAGAAGAAAGCATACAATGAATGGGTGAGAAATAGGGGCGTGGAAGAAGTTGAGAGGTGGAAGAGAGAGTTATATGTGGAAAGGAAGAGAGAGGTGAAAAGATTAGTAAGAGAGAGTAAGAAGAGAGTGGATGAGGAATTTGGAAGGAATTTGAGTGTAAAGTGGAGGGACTGTAAGAAAATGTTCTGGAGAGAAGTGAAAAGAGTAAGACAGGGTGGAAATGAAGTTAGAAGGGGAGTGAAAGATAAAAATGGTAGATTACTAGTGGAGAAGAGAGAAAAAGTGAGCAGTATAAGTGGCTGGGGAATGGCTGGGAGAAGGAGGGAGGGGAGAAGACAGGAAGAAATCAGTAGGATAGAAGTTGTGGAAGCAATGAAGAAAGTTAAATCGGGGAAAGCCCCAGGAATTGATGGAGTTTGTGGTGAAATGCTGAAGCATGGGGGAGAGATAGTAGTAGAATGGATGTGGAAGATGTGCAGATTGGCCTGGGATGAAGGTAGAGTCCCGGAGGATTGGAAGTCAGGTATAATTATTCCCTTGTACAAAGGAGAAGGGGAAAAAGAAGTGTGTGGTAATCATAGGGGCATTTGTCTTCTTAGTATAATAGGAAAAGTGTATGGTAGGATACTTATAGACAGAGTTAGAGAAAAAACAGAGAAATTAGTTGGAGAAGAACAGGGAGGCTTTAGGAAGGGAAGAGGTTGTGTAGATCAGATATTCATTCTTAGATCTTTAGTGGAAAAGTTTCTAGAGAAGGGAAAGAAGTTGTATGCGGCTTTCATAGATTTGGAGAAAGCATATGACAGGGTGGATAGACAAGGATTGTGGAAAGTGTTAAGAATATATGGAGTAGATGGGAAGTTGTTGAATGCTGTGAAGAGTATGTACGATGGTGCGAAGGCTGCAGTGCGTTTGGATGGTGAACTAAGTGAATTTTTCTCTTTGAAAGTTGGTTTGAAACAGGGATGTGTCATGTCTCCATGGTTATTCAATCTGTACATGGATGGGGTAATAAAAGAGGTACAAGGTAGGGTAGTGGATGTTGGAGTGGCCCTGGTGAGAGAGGATAGTGTTTGGAAACTCCCTGTACTGTTGTTTGCAGATGATACTGTGTTGTTGAGTGAAGACAAAAGGGAGCTGCAAGGCTTGGTGGATGAGTTTGAGAGAGTGTGTAAGAAACGGAACCTAAAGGTGAATGTAGGGAAGAGTAAAGTGATGGTCTTTGAGAGAGGTGAAGTTAGTGAATGTACAGTGAGGTTAGATGGTGAGGAATTGGAAAATGTGAGTACGTTTAAGTATTTGGGTAGTGTGATGAGTAAGGATGGAGGTTTGGAGGGTGAAGTGCTTGAAAGGGTACAGCAGGGAAGAAAGGTTGCTGGTTCCTTGAAAGCAGTGATAAGAAACAGGGAAGTGAGCATGGAAGTGAAAAAGTTACTACATGACAGTATTGCGATACCAACTCTAACGTACGGAAGTGAAGCTTGGACATTGTTGGAAGGACACAAGTCAAGAGTGAGAGCAGTGGAAATGAGTTATTTAAGAGGAGCCTGTGGAGTCACGTGGAGAGACAGGCTGACGAATGAGGATATAAAGGAGCGTTGTGGTGTGGATGTGGATGTGATAGGAAGCGTTATGAGGAACACATTGAGGTGGTTTGGCCATGTGGAGAGGATGGAGGGTGAAAGACTGACGAAGAGTGTGTATGTGAGTGTGGTGGAGGGGGGATGAGGGAGGGGGAGGCCGAGGATGAGATGGAGGGATGGGGTGGAGAGGTATATGAGAGAGGGGGGTGTGAGTTGGGAGCAGGGCAGTGAAATGGCGGGGGACAGGGCGACTTGGAGGCGATTTGTTTGTGGCCACCCCAAACGGGATTGAGGATATATATAAATATATATATATATATATATATATATATATATATATATATATATATATATATATATATACATATATATATATATATATACAGTATATATATATATATATATATATATATATATATATATATATATATATATATATATATATATATATATATATATATATATATATAATGTCAAAGGCCCAAAGTATGTGTTGGGGGGTCGGGGGGAGCATGGGTTTCAGCGGAGGCGTCCGGTATTTTGACAGTTCAGATAATGGCAACCCTAGTTTTGGCACACACTGTTTCATTCAGTAGTGCATTCCATCGATCAGTTGCCCTATTTGGAAAATTGAATTTGCTTACGTCTTTTTCACCTCTCTTTTTTATGTACGGTAGTTATTTTTGCAGTGTCCTCATGCCGATGCATCCCCGTAGGTTATAATTATATTCATATACTGTATATCTATTTTCTCTCCCTGAGATGCATTTGTATAGCATAATCATGTCTCCTCTTCTCCTTCTCTTCTGTAGTATTGGTAGATTCATTTCTTCTAGTCTTTCTTCGTAGCTTAGATCCTTTAAGCTTGGTACCCCATCTTGCAGCTGCCCTTCGTACTTTTCCAATCTCTCTGTGTGTTTTTTTGAGATGAGGATTCCAAACTACTGATGCATACTCCAGAGTTGGTCTGATGAGTGATGTTATTATCTTTCTCAGCATGTCTTCATTTATATATGTGAATGCTATTCTCATATTTGCAAGCAGTGTATACATGTTAGGTACCATCTCACTGATGTGGTCAGCTGGAGATATTCTGTTATTGATAACTGATAATCAATCCTAGGTCCTTCTCTCTTTCTGATATGTGTCGGGTTGAACTTCCTAACTTTTAATCCCAATCTTGTCTTTTTTTTACTTTTGCCAAACATAATTACATGACATTTGTCCACATTAAATTACATTTGCCATTTATTGCTCCATTCAAGAAGCTTATTTAATTCTTCTTGTAGCTCTCTGCACGAATCTGTGCTAATATTTTTCCTTTGTTTTTTTGCATCATCAGCAAACGTGTGTGTGTGTGTGTGTGTGTGTGTGTGTGTGTGTGTGTGTGTGTGTGTGGTGCTGGGATGTCAACTTCATGTAAGGAGAAAAGCGTGGAGGAATATGTAGAAGTCGAAGGAGGAGGAAGTGATAAAGAAAAAAAAAGAAGTGGATGAAGTGGATATATGAAAGCAATTTCACATGAAACAAAGAACAGCATATGCTGCGAGCAAGAGGTGAGATGTGTGAGGCAAGTGATGTTTTGAGATTTAAAATAAATGCAGACTTCTCTGACATAACGAAACTCCTCTTGATAGAGACCCAAAACTGTTCGAGTGAATCTGGAAAAAAGTCTGAAAATGTGAGGGTTGACAAAGAATTCCAGCAACGAGAGAGAGAGAGAGAGAGAGAGAGAGAGAGAGAGAGAGAGAGAGAGAGAGAGAGAGAGAGAGAGAGAGAGAGAGAATTATCGTAAAATGAGGTTGAATATGTGCAACAGAACGAAAATGGAAGAGAATTGGAGAATGAAGAAGCAATGGGAGAATGATGGAAGATAAAGAGTAAGATAAAGAGGTAGACAAGGAAGAGTAAGAAGGGGGAGGCAAACAAGAAAATGTAGGAATAGAAAGGAATAAAGCATGGAGTAAGAGGGAGTGAGAGGAGGAAAAAAACGTTGAGAGAAGGAAGTAGTTGGCAGAGAAAAGGAGATAAGACAGAGAAGAAAGCATGAACGAGGAGGGAGGCGGGCAAATAAGAGGAAATGGAGGAGGTAGGATAAAGGACGATGCAAGGAGCGAGATGAAAGAAGAAAAGAGTGGAGAAGGTAGAGGAAAGGAGGACGAACGAAAGAAAAGGAAGAGGCAAGTCTGATAATGCACAAAATGAGACTACTTTAAGAGGAAAACGTCATAATCAATTACTCCTTTTCAGCACTCCCAGAAAAAGTGCTGTCCTGGAGAAAAATTACATTCCATGGCTGTGGTCTTTACTTTTTCGCATGGCGTTATTGGTTTGATAACAGTCCTTAAATTTTGTTTCGTTTACAATTTCATCCACTTATGGCTCACTTTCAGTCATATATAAGAGTTTGGTGTCAGCTGGAATTAAATAATAGACTTACCTAGACAATGTAAGGTTAATGGTGACGGTATTATCACTTTCAGGATCCAATTGTCACTCCCAGGTAAACAATATCGTCTGGCGATCGCTTGATGGCGTACCAGAGTTGTCCAGTCCATGGATGGGTTAGTGGCGCAGTTGTTTGTTGTGTAGCGAAGATTTCCTCTAACGCAGGAAAGCAAAATTATTTGGGGGAAGTCAAGACCAACCACCTCTCTAAGATAAAGTCATTCTTAATTCACTTTTTGCTGTTTCAGAGAAATCGTTTGCTTTTCGAACAGGAATCAGGTACTGCCCTTATGAACAACACAGTTCTTGAATGTGTATAATCACCTTAAGGTAACAAGAACAAAATAAAAAAAACATCTCGTCTGGTTTAAGGGGTCAAGTTATAAAATCATCTTGGTAATAACTTTTTCTGACCGATTATTTATTTTCAATACATTATTACAGTCTCCAGGCACTCATATGCTGGAGAGGTTTGATGGAGTCTTTGTTCACTCCCTCAACAAGAGACGCCTTCACCAAGCTGATCTCAATCGTCTGAAGCTAGGTAATTAAGTCAGAACAAAAGAGATCACTCAGAAAATGCAACTCCCATGCTCACAAACTGATCAAAGGGCCAGATACTCGTAGTTGAGTTTTCCAGGAACTTTATTTAACTGATCGCTCTCAAAATGGAGTAACATCATTCTTGCTGCCGCTTAATCCTTCAACCAAGTTTAGTCTATATCTGACAAAAACCACCTAAGTTGACATGGCCATGTTCTTATAAAAAAAAAAAAAAAAAAAGTCAACACAGGCTGATTTTTAACACTTCCACTAAGTTAGATTCAAATCTGATAAAAAACTATCGGCTATTTTCCACCCACAAAGACACACGGAATGAACTTTGCCCTTGTCCTGTGACCTTAACTTTTTCTGATTATACACAATACACAATACATGATGATGAGAGAGTGAGAGACAGTAGATGAGTCGGACGTATATCACTGAGCTCCGCTCTGGGGATACCTAAGTTGAATCTATTTATGGGTCAAGCTCATTTGGGCTAATTTAAGTGATGATCCAACATAGTAAGACAAGTATTAGCAAAAAAGTGACTCCTGAAGCAAGTAAGCATCTATAAATCAGTGCCCATGAATGTGCTGAGTTTCCTAACATTATCTCGACAACACCAAGGCTAGCAGACGACACAGTGATGCAGCAACTGTGAGTAGAGATTAACTGTTCTTTTAAATGATTTCATATTTTGGAAAGATGCCTTTAGAGGGTGCTAAGAGAAGAGACAACGGTAAAAAACAGGATGAAGACTTTTATCTAGACCGGGTTGAAAAGGAATCCTATAATAAGTTAGATGAAAAATAGACTAGAGAGAACTTTTCAATTGGAAATCGATCAAATTAACCCTGGACAAGCATACCTGGGTGAAATTCACCTGGTGATATGGCGACACTATTGTACACATGGCTCCTTTATCTCCAGAACATTCTCTTTCTCAGTAGCAGCATTGTGTGTTGAGACTCGGTGTTAGATGGGTGGGTGACGCTCTACACCTCAGTCTTCATATATTGTTTACAGTGGTCGGGTGTTTTTCACCCAGCTATGCCTATTGTGCGAGTAGTATTTTTCACTTATGATTTTCTGATAAAAGAGGAGCTAGCAACCAGTGTTTGGGAGGTTTGAGGATGCAGACAAGGAGTATAAAATACAGACAAAAAAAGTTTTGACTTGTATATATTTAGCTATCAGCTCCTGAACTTTTTATGATCCCATTTTTTTTTTTTTTTTTACATTTCTACCTCTTAATAAATTTTCTTTAATACTTGTATCAATGTGAACAAGAGAGGTTTTCCACACTCATACTAAGTTTCATGAATAAATATTGATTAGAACATTTTTCTTCTTCCATGGCTGGATGAATAATATTCAGGCATGCCTGTGGTGTTACTAAAAAAGACCTACGCCTATCCAGGATTCAGAATAAGCTATGCAAACAGAAGGGAAAAATGAAGAATTGATAAAGGAAATCAACAGAAACGTCACAACAATAGATGAACTATCAGCTGAGGTAATTCACTGAGAATGAAGGCTAGTGAAATGGGATGTACAGTTGTCAACCATGAGAGAATTGTGGATGATTTCAGGAATGAAATGGAGAAAATCGGGCAAACAAGGAGTCTGATAGAACAATGTAGTAATACTGAAGAGTAAATCACAGGTAAGTGAAATGGTGAGAAATTGCGAGGATGAGGTACAAACTACGTATGCTGAAATGGTGAATGTAAAGAACGATTTGGTTAAGTAACAAAAGTATAAGAAAAAAGCGTAAGAAAGGAAGTGGAAGATATCGTAAAAAACAACCCAAAACTAGTCAGGGACGCTGCCAAGATTAACAAATCAATAGTAATTAGTGGCACAGGTGAAGAAGAAATTTAAAAATAATCTCAAGGGACAAAAAGATGGAAAATATAATGAACACATTGAAGCAATTTTTTTTTCATGTGCTCGACTCTGGGCATAGGCTTCACAGCCTGCTCCCAAGGCCCAGTAGTCCTCTTACACATCATACACCTCTACATGTCACCACTTCGGCACTAACACCCACCATCCATATTGAATACATGCTAGGGCTGTCTCATACAGGACTGGTGTATTGGTATAAGCGGGGGTATTTTTACGACATGTCGGCATGTCTTCTGGTAGATCGGTAACGTCTGCTTTACATGAAATTCAAATTCTTAAACTATTCCCTGCCCCAACGAGGATTTGACCCTGGGTCCAGTAGGACCGCAGGCCACCTCTCCACCGATCGAGCCACCGCGTGCCCTCAGTATCAGGGGATATCTGTGATAAATATATAGAAGGACATAAAAGGCTACGGAAATATGAGAGAAGTAAGTCAAGGTTGCTGAAAGTAACCTTCCAGAGTGCAAACACTGTAGAGGAAATATTTAAAAATCCCAACAAACGCATGGAAAAAGAACAAAAAAAATATGGATAAAAATATGTCTAACTCAAGAGGGATGGGCAACACTCAAGGAGAAGAGGGAAGAAACAAAAACAAGAACACGGGGAAAGATCAGAGGAAGAGAGAAGTAAACTTTTTTTTATTTTTTTATGGATTGCAGGTACGAATGTGGTACGTAATAGCAGGGAACAAAAAAAAAATGAAGGTAGTAGACTCAAGCTATAGCAAGTATGTAAACAAGCATGTACTCAAATGAAGATGGAATGATATCTAAATCACTAGGAATAAGAGACTATACCAGAGAAAAGAAACCACATATTATTTGCCTAAATGGAACAAAATTAGCTATAAGGACATCAAACAATGCCCTAAACTTAGAAGAATACAATATATAGAGAAGAGATAGGAATTTTAAAAAAGGGAGAGGAATTGTAATAATAATAAAGACAAATCTTTAAGTCAAAAAATAGAACTAGATATACCCTCACAAGTTGAACTGACTGTAGTAGAGATTAAAACATATGACGGGAAAGTAATTGTGACAATTTTTATACATGCCACCCAAAACAAACACCTGGGAAAGAGGCGAATATGAAGACCTGGCAGAAATTACAGTTCAGAGTTTAGAAGCATTACTACATAGGGTGGAAGAGGAATATAAAAGAAATATATTAACCGGAGATTACAATGCAAATAAAAACTGGAATACTCTAGATGCAAGAAGCCATGGAGATCACAATACAAATAAAAACTGGAATACTCTAGATGTAAAAATCCATGACAGCTGTTGGGATCAAAAGCTCCTGGGTCTTGTGCAGAAATTTTTCCTAAAACAACATGTAAAGGAAACCAACAGAAAAAGAGAACTTGATGATCCATCAGTACTAGCTCATATTTACCGAGCAAGAAAATCATACTGACTATAATGTATCACTCTCCATTCAGCAAAAGCGATCATGCAGTATTAAACTGCAACTTCAGGATTGCATATGACGTACTTAACAATGATGAGAGTTACAAAAAGACCCTAAACTACAATAAGGGCAACTACCATGACCTAAAGAAGTACTTCTTAGAAACAGATTGAGAAAATGAGCTCATGGGAGAAGATGTAAATGTTATATATAGAAATTTTTTTGAATTTTATGAAAAAGGAGTGCAAAATTTCATCTCTCAGCAAAAACAAAAATGAAAATAACAAAATGGTTTATTACAGAATGTATTAAATCAGTAGAAGAAAAAAAAACTTGCTGTGGAATAGATACAGAAGACACAATAATGAGAGGCGTATAACAACTATAAAGAGGCAAGAAACAATTATACAACAATAGAGATGCTCAAAGGCAGTTTGAAGAAAATATGAATAAAAGTAGTGATCAACCGAAGATACTTTACAGCTACATTCCAAGCAAGACCAAAGTTAAAGATAAAATACAGTCCAATACAGGCGAGGGGATCATCATTACACAAGAGAAATATATTTGTAAAGTAGTAAACAAAAATATCCAATCAGTTATTACAAAAAATAATAATTTTGAGAGAGATGATATGGAACATGCATGCCCAAACATATTACCAATTATACAAATATCAGAAAAAGAAGTATAGGAAGAGTTAAGTAAATTACACAAAGGAAAAGCAAATGGTCGTGATGAAATTTCAGGTTGGGTGCTACACGGAATTATGCAGACCAATATATTTAAAGAAATCCGTAGGTCAAGGTAAACTACCGGATATTTGGAAGAAAGCAAACATTGTTCCCCTATTCAAGAAAGGGAATAGACAGAATCCACTCACCTACTGACCAGTGTTGCATATAAGATACTAGAAAAGCTGGCAAGAAATGTTTGGTAAACTATCTAGAAGAACGCAATATCATAACAGAAAGACAGTTCGATATTAGAAAGGGAAAATCATGTACAACTAATCTATTAAGCTACTATGATAGAGTTGCAGAAGCATTACGAAAAGAGAAAGATGGGTAGACAATATCTATCTTGATTTCAAGAGAGCATTTACAGTGTACTGCACCAAAGACTTTTGTGGAGACTGTGCCATCAAGGAGGAAACCAAGGGAACCTGTACTGTTGGATGCATGATTTTCTCAGAAAAAAAAAGATAACAGTATTAAGGGGAAAACACTCATCATGGATGGAAGTGACTAGCAGAGCTCCACATGGCTCAGTGCAGGCACCAATTATGTTTTACTATATATAGATGACGTAGTAGCAATGGAAATGGAAGCTATCTAAATGTGTTTGCTGATGATACAAAAATACAAAGGTAATTACAAACACCGATTCTTGCAGAGGGCTAGAAGAAGAATTTAAACATCATGAATGGAGCAATAAATGGAAAATTAAATTCATTGTGGACAAGAGTCATGTAATTAAGTTTGGTAAAAGTGAAAAATGACCACACTGTGATTATAAGGTGGAAAATTCAACCCTACACATATCAGAAAGGGAGAAGGACCTAGTAGTGATTATCTATAACAGACTATCTACGGCTGACAACATAAGTGTGAAGGTACGGAACATGTATACATTGTTTGCCAAGATGAAAATGACATTCACATACATAAATTAAGAATGTTGTGAAAAATGATATCATCATTCATCAGACCAACTCTGGAGTATGCATCATTTGTGTGGAATCCTCATCTCAGAAACACGTAGATAAGTCTGGAAAGTAGAAAGGGCTGCTACAAGATAGATACCAAGCTTAAGAGATCTAAGCTCCGAAGAAAGACTAGAAAAATTTAATCTACCAACATAACAGGAGAGAAGAAAAAGAGGAGATATGATTATGCTATACAAATGCATCTCATGGAAAGAAAGGATAGACATAAATGAGTATATAACCTGTGGGGATGCATCAGCAAGAGGACACTCCAAAAAACTACATAAAAGGAGAGGTGATAAAGATGTAAGGAAATTCAGTTTCCTGAATAAGGGAATTGATCAGTGGAATGCACTGCCAGATGAAACAGTGTGTGCCAAAACAATTCACAGATTTAACCCGTCACGTCCCGAGCACTTTCACACCTGCGACACCCCCCAGTCCCGAGCATTTTTGGAAAATTTTTATTTTGGCCAAAACCTCCACTTTTAGTGAGGAACATCAAAAATCCATAGAGAAATCGATCACCTGAGGTTTAAAATACTCGATACATGTAGGAGTACCTCCTTACCTTACAGGGTTTTCTATCAGGCCGGCTGCAAAGAAAACGAGTTCTATGGGAGGATAACTATTCCACACCACTCATAAACGGTATTCATTTATTTATTTGGTACGAATTTATATGTAGTACGAGAATATATTGGTTTTCAAACAGTAATATAGGCATTATAAGCATTGTTTCACTCACTAACTCATCACCATTCCTGACCTTCTTTTGCCACATTACATGATCATCACATCTGACTGTTTCTTCCTCTAATGCAATGTAAACTTTGTCCTCCACATTGTCATCGATTGGGGAATCATTCTGGCCCTGAATGTCTTTATTGGCCAGGTCACTGGTAACAGATGAATTGCTGAGACAATGGGGGGGGGGGAGGTTATGCGGTGTAAGGCACTGTCCCTGCTTGGCATCTTGTAGAGAAATAGAGGAAGGTGTCCCGTGTATATGTACGAAAAATCAGGTGCGAAAATTGAAAATTGTGCAAATTAGGGACCTTGCAATTGCACGACGTACCAGTACATCGATGGGACTGGCAAATGCAAAATGTTGCAACGTACCCATACGTCGACGATACGTCTCGGGGTAAGGATATCTATGATAAAATAAGGTTTAATTCATGGGACATTACGAGCTTGACTCATTCCTGTTAAGATACAATTAAGTAAGAACTATTAGGTAAGAAAACACTGAGTGAACTTGGAAGAGGGCAGACATACGTCTCAGCACTCAGATTTGATCTGCTGCATCAAATACCTAAGTGTATCGAAAAAATTTAATCAAGCCTGGAACTATGCTAAATTATCATTGATTTAATATTGTAGAGCAAGTGAAATCGAAAAAGTGAAGTGCAAAGAAAGTATTTATCAAATAATCAGAACACAAAGGAATTCGCTGAGTAACTCAGACGCCGGTGAATCACAACAATAGCAGGGTGATGCCAGACTGAAAGTAAAATTTATTTTTCTGTAGGATGGTGTTCCCTGGTGAGGTGCCTCTAGGTAAGAGGAAGGGAAACAGTAGAAAACAATGATGACAGCACAGACATGGTGGAAGTGGATACATTTAATAAATTAGCGGAGAAAGTAAATAAACTGGAATAAACTTTCAACCTGCAATTCCATGAAATAAGGAAGGATTTTTTTTTTTTTTTTAAATAACAGAACTGAGGAGAGAAAAACAAATCAATTTAAAGAAATAATCCATACACCAGATTAATGACATCCTCTGTTCATAAAATATCTGTAACAGTTATAGTATCCCTCGCCTAAATGTGCGGCTGTGGTGTGTCCCACACCTGTGTACAATGGTGCCACGTTTCCCCAACTTGCGATGTGAAACGGAAGCTATTTATGTACAAGGGATCACAAATACGATAAATTCAGATGAATAAAACTTACAACTGTGTATTTAGATGGATGAATCAACAGTAATCTTATTATGCATAAAATATTTATACAGTAACACAGAAACATGGCATACATATTATACAGTGTTGCTAAAAGAAATTATAGTCACTTTTAATGGTTTTTAGTGTAGTTTTAGGGTGGGTAATAATATCACAGTTATAGATATAAGATAATGAGCCTGAAAAAAGAAGAAATATGCCAATATCCAAAGTCAAAGAAATAATTCATATAATTCTTCTGAGTGGCAACACTGACACACCCAGTCTGGCCTAAGGTAAAGTAAGTACCTCCATAGATCCAAGCATAGCTTGTACAGGTGTTGCTAGGGAAAAGTGCTCACATTTACTGGCTTTTACCATAATTTTAAGGGTGAGTAATAATCACATTTATAATCATAAGCTAATATGTAGGACAAAATAGTAGGCATATGCCAATACCGAAGTAAAAAAAATATATATTCACTCGCGAGCGGCAACACTTCCACACCCAGTCGGCGGCCTTGACAGCATAGCTTCCTGGTGGTGACCTCATGTCACTTCCTTTATGTCCTTTGCACAGACAGCATCGCAGCTCAATCAGCCCATTCCTTGCATCTACACAGCCAGGCAAAAGAAATTGTCTTCAATGTATGGCAATATTTTCAGGAGGAGAAGGAGAAGGGAGTAGTTCTTCATGGTCTATCAAAGGTCGTCTCTCGTACAGCTGCAGCAACGAAGATTAGCGAGAGATCAGTTGAAAAAATCTCTAGAGATGCAAGAGAGAATGAGGAGATTCAATGTCCCAAGTTTAAGTCGCCCAAGAAAAGGAAACGTGTAGCACCAATGACCAATTTCTTTGATAACTTTAATGAAGGCGTGCTACGAAGAACAGTTCTGAGTTTTTATGAGAGCAAAGAAATCCCCACACTTGAAAAAATGTATGCAGAAATTAAGACCAATCTTTCGTATCCTGGCAGCCGTGAGACATTAAGAAGCGTTCTTAAGAAAATCGGTTTTCGTTATGCAAATGTTGATGGACGGAGATTCCTAAAGGAAAGAGATGATATAACGTATGCACGGTGCATTTTCTTGAAAGAAATTAAGGAGCTTAGAAGTTCAGGTAAAACCACTGTCTACTTAGACGAGACATGGATCAATCAAAATTACTCTGTGTCCAATTGCTGGGTATAGACAGCAATGCAAACAAGGCCGTGGGAGTGAGGGTGCCCACAGGGAAGGGTTCCTGCTTGATTTTGCTGCACACAGGAACCAAAGATCGATTTGTTCCTGGAGCAACCCTTGTTTTCCAAGCAAAGATTGTAGGAGACTATCATGAACAGATGAATGCAGACACCTTTGAAAAGTGGTTTAAGAATCAAGTGTTACCCAACATTCCTTCATCTTCTGTTATAGTGATGGATAATGCATCCTATCACTCCAGAAAAATAGATAAACCACCAACTATTGCACCCAAGAAAGCGGAGATCCGAGAATGGCTGCAGAAGAAGGGTGTTACAGTGCCAGACGGTCTCCTCAAAATGCAACTCCTGCACCTTGTGACTCGCCACATCGCAGCTGCCGATACAAACTACGTCATCGATAAGACGGCCTCAGAACATGGACATAGGGTTGTACGCCTACCCCCTTACCACGGCCAACATAACCCAATCGAGCTAATTTGAGCACAGGTTAAAGGCTACGTGTCAAAGAGAAATACGTTCAGAATTGCAGATCTGAAGCCACTCGTCCATGAGTCACTCAACAACGTCACGGCAGACAACTGGAAGAATGCTGTGAGGCACGCAGAAAAACTGCATGAGGATGATGAAAAGAGAGATGTGGTGATTGACCATTACATCTATTCTTTCACTATCACTCTCACATATTCTGATGAGGATACATCATAAGTCTTCTATCCTCTTTTTCGCACTTTTCTTCCTGATGTTTCCTTCCTTCTTTTTCTTCTGTTTTTCTGCCTTCTGTGAGAGATAGAGGAATAGGCCTATTGGGGACACCTCTTAAAAAGAAGCACGCCAAGACAAATACCTCAAGGGTGGTGTGGAAATGAAGTCAAATTTACAATATATACAATATTATGTAAAAGAAAATATCCAAAATGTCTCTTGCAATAAAAGAGAGAGAGAGAGAGAGAGAGAGAGAGAGAGAGAGAGGCAGGCAGGAGAGGGGCAAGGTTGAATGCATTGTCGGCATGACGGGGGGTGGTGGTGGTGGAGGCATTGTCAGGCTGAGAGGGAGATGGAGGAAGGGGAAACAGAATGAATGAATGAAAATCAATCATGGTACTGCAGTAACGGGTCATCTGTCGCCGTATACAAAAAATGATAAATATCACTAAATATAACAATACCAAATTAACAGATGAAAGCACAATTATAAATAGCTTATAAAAGAATCAAAAGTACTCAGGGTGGCTCACATCTCTCGCCAGGAGAGAGAGAGAGAGAGAGAGAGAGAGAGAGAGAGATAATGGTATAGAAAACGTGGCACCACTGTACACAGGTGCGGGACACACCACAGCCACACATTTAGGCGAGGGATACTATAGACTTGAACAGCTGTAGGTTGAAGTTTGGAGGGAAACAACTCTGGGGAAGTGAGTTCCAGAGAGATGCAGTTCGGGGAATGAGAGATTTCTGATAGAAGTTCTGCAATACGGCTGAGTGACATTTCAGTCATGGGCGCTACCAGATGCCCGTGTAGCTTGAGGAAAGGCATGGAGATGTGGCATCATGGACGCAACTTCGTCTGAGCATTTGCTATAAAAATATCTGTAAAATAATGCAAGGGAGACAACAATCCTTCTTACTTGTAGGGAAGGTAGTTTATTTGTAATAGCAGGGTTGTTAATAATTCTAACAGCTTTGTTCTGAATTTTGTCTAGTTTTAATGCAACTCTCCACATCCATTCCACAAGAGTGTGCAATATTCAAGCTGAGAACGCTCATGACTCTTATAAATTATAGCTATATGCTCGTCAGTGAAGACGTTACGGACTCTGTACAATAATCCAAGTTTCTATGAGTCGGTTTTAGCAAGTGATCTAACATGAGAGGTCCAGCTGAGGGCATTGTTAAGTGAGGCGCCAAGAATTTCAGCACTTTTGGAGATGGGAATATTAGTAGCACTGAAGGTAATATTCGAATCTGGCAATATCCGTCTATCAGTAAATTGTATATACTGTATTTAGTTTTACTAGCATTAAATGAGACAAGGTTGTTTTGTCCACATTCATTGATCGTAGATATGTCTTCATTTATGGAGATGGCTGTACTGAGATGAGAGTTAGAGATATTAGACTATGTAAATGGGTGTCTGAGTGTGAATAAACTGTGTAGAGTTGAGTCACCTGCATATGAGTGGATGGGATTGTGGGTGACAGATAAGAGATCATTAATGTTAACCAGGAACAGTGAAAAAATGAGGTATTGGTAAAGGAATTGTACAGAATAAATGTACCCATAGGTGATTCACAAGCTGAGGTAGACATTCTGAAGAAGAAAATGAGCAAAATGGGAAATACAGTGATCATCCATGATAGAGTTTTGAAGGAGTACAATAATGATGAAGACATAATTAGACAAGCAGGTAGCCTGACAGAACAAAGCAGAGACACTGATGAGAAGATAACTCAGGCAAATGAAATGATGAAACGTTACACAGAGGAAGTACAAAATACATGGGCAGAAGTACAAAAAAAAAAAGATGTAAGAAACAAAGTTGAAGCAAAAAACATGACAAGAGAAGTGAAAGACATCATTAGAAACACCACAAGGCTGATAAAGGAAACTGCAGGGATTAATAAATCAGTAGTCATCGCTGGTAAAGATAAGAAGAAATAAGGGTCAGAATCATTAGAGGCAAAAAGGAGATGGTAAATACAATGAACATACTGAAAGTAGTATCAGAAGATATTTGTGAGAAAGAAAACGAGGAATTTAAAAGGCTAGGGAAATATGAAAGAAATAAGTGAAAGTCCCTGAAAGTAATATTCATAAGTGTGAACTGTGAATACTGTAGAAGTACTAAAAAATGCTAATAAAATTAAGGAATCAGAGGAATATAAAGATGTTTGGAGAAAAAGGTGCCTAACTTTAGAGGAATGGGGATTACTAAAGGAAAAAGGGGGGGAAAGCAAAAAGAAAAAATGATGATAGATCAAATAAGGAGAGAAGTAATTATTTTTTTTACAAAGTAGTAGCGTTGAGCGACTATTGCTGACTGGTTATTAAGACTGTTGAATGTGTGCTCTGTGCAAGGTATGGTGCCAATTGACTGGGCAAGTGCTTAGGTGGTCCCGTTGTATAAAGGTAAGGGTGATAAGTACGAATCTACTAGCTTTAGAGGTATAAGTCTGTTGAGTGTTGTAGGTAAGGTGTATGGTGGAGTGTTAAAAGAGTTAGAGAGGGTACAGAGGGAGTGATTGGTGAGGAGCAGTGTGGCTTTAGGAGAGGGAGGGGATGCGTGGATCAGGTGTTTGCTGTGAGACAGCTGTGTGAAAAGTATTTAGCGAAAGGTAAGGATGTGTTTTGGGCGTTCATGGATTTAGAGAACGCGTATGACAGAACTGATAGGGAGGCTTTGTGGACTGTTTTAAGATTGTATGGACTTGATGGTAGGTAACTAAAAAAAGTGAAAAGTTTTTACGTAAAAAGTAGAGCGTGTGTAAGAGTGGGAAATACTGTGAGTGATTGGTTTCCCGTGAGAGTGGAGCTGCAGCAGGGATGTGTGATGTCGCCTTGGTTGTTCATTATTTATATAGATGATGTTGTAAGGGAGGTGAATGCAAGAATGTTAGGTGGAGGTCTGAGTCTGGTGGACGTTGATGATAGAGAGTGGAATCTGAAGCAGCTGCTGTTTGCAGATGATACTGCACCGGTGGCTGTTTCAGAGAAGAGATTGAGACAGTTGGTAGAGGAGTTTGGAGGGGAGTGTGAAAGGAGGAAATTGAAAAGTAAATGAGACTAAGAGTATTATGATGAAGTGTACGAGGTTGGTAAATGGTAGGAGGATGAATGTAGTTTTGAATGGTGAGTTGCTTGAGGAGGTAGAGTGTTTTAAGTATTTAGGGTCACATGTGGCTGTGGATGGAAGAATAGATGCAGAAGTGAAGTTTAGAATGAATGAAGTAGGAAAGGTGCTGGGAGGAATGAAAAAAGTTTTTAGATGTCGTTCACTTCGAATGGATGTAAACAGTGGCTGTATGAGGGTGTTGTGGTGCCATCTGCGTTATATGGGGCTGAAACATGGAATATGGGTATAGCAGAGAGGAAAAATTTAAATGTAATGATGATGAGGTGTCTGAGGAGTATGTGCAGAGTGACACGTGTGGATTGAGTGAGAAATGATGAAGTGCGAAGATGTGGAGTTGTTCGGGAGATGGCTGATCGAGTTGAGCAGAGGGTGTTGCGATTGTTTGGGCATAGGGAGAGAATGGATAATGAGCGATTGGTGAAAAAGATAACTAGATCTGATGTGAGAGATGTAAAGCTGAGAGGAAGACCACGAATAGGATGGATGGACAGTGTGAAGAGAGTACTGGATGAGAGAGGGATGTCTGCTGAGCAAGGATGAGTGGTGTGCTTGATAGAAATGAATGGAGAGAAATTGTGAATGAATAAATGATGACGCAGCCCTGAGGGGATATTCTCTCGGATTTTGTCTGATCAGCTGATCAGGTCAGGTGCGGGTAAGGGGATGGGTCTATTATGACGTGGCAGGGGTAAACCAGCTCTGCTGTCGGGCCCAACTGCAGATGTCACTGATTGCACTGCCCTGTTGACCCTTGTACGGTGTATTGCGGTGAGGATCTGTCCCTTCTCCTCTTTGGGTCTAAGAATGCGAATGAATGTGTTTAAGTGGATGAGTAAATTGGGAGTGTGTCATCCTGTCTCGGTTACCTCCCTTTCCTCGGGGGAAGCAGTCTAGGTACATAGGTAGATAGTAGGGTTACAAGTAAGAAAATTACACATAAACACCAGAGACTGAATAAAAGTATGGTAACAGACTCAGTTAATGTTAAATATGTGAACAATATGATTAAGTTGATGTCCACAAATGTAGATGGAATGGTATCCAAGTTATTAGAGATAAAAGACCAAAGAAAATGAGCATCATATTATTTGTCTAACAGAAACAAATTTAACCCCAAGGATATCCAACGACTGCTTAACCCGCGGCGTCCCGTCAACGTTCTTTAACGTCCACACGTTTTGTCACTGCCAATCCCGTCAACGTACATAAACGCGAAAAAATTGCAAGGTCCCTAATTTGCACAATTTTCAATTTTCGCGAGTGATTTTTGGTATGTATACACGTGACACCTTCCTCTACAAGATGCCAGGCAGGGACATTGCCTTACCCAGCATGACCTCCTCCCCCCTCCATGCATGCCATTGTCTCAGCAATTCACCTGTTATCAGTGACCTGGCCAGTATAGCCATGTCATGCCACGGTACGAAATTCAGGGCCAGAGTGATTCCCCAATCAATGACAATGTGGAGGACAAACTTTACATAGCATTAGAGGAAGAAACAGTTAGAAATGTTGATCAGGTAATGTGGCAAAAAAAGGTCAGGTATTAGTGAGTGAAACAATGCTTATAATGCCTATATTACTGCTTGAAAACCAATATACTCTCGTACTACATATAAATTCGTACCAAGTAAATAAATAAATACCGTTTATGAGGTGTGAAATAGTTATCCTCCCATAAAACTCATTTTCTTTGGTGCCAGTGTGATAGAAAACCCGGTAAGGTAAGGAGGTACTCCTACCTGTAACGAATATTTTAAACCTCAGGTGAGCGATTTCTCTATGAATTTTCGATGTTTCTCACCAAAAGCGAAGGTTTGAGCCCAAAAAAAATATTTTCCTAAAATGGTCGGGATTGGGGGGAGTCAGTGGTGGAAAAGTGGTCGGGATGGGGCGGGTTAAATATTAGATGAATACGATATTTGGCATAGAGACAGGAACTTGAAAAAAGAAGGAGTTATGATATTAACAATGAAAAGACTCCAAGTCAAAGAGGTAGAACTAACCCCCCCCCCCCAGAAATAGAAGTAACTGCAATAGAGATTAGAACATCAGAAGGGAAAATATTTGTCGCAAATTTATATATGCCACCCAATGCAATCACATGGGATAGAGGTGAATATGAAGACCTGGCATAAGAAACAATTAACAGTTTAAGAACCCTACTGTATAGGATGGAAGAAAAACCTGAAAGAATTATAATAATGGGATATTTCAACAGAAACATAAATTGGAATACTCTAAATGTATGAAGCTATGATAACTATTGGGATCAAATGCTCCTGGATCATATAGAGGAGTTTTTTTTTTTTTACGTATAAGGGGAAAACACCAGGAAGAGAAGAACAGAAGACCCCTCATTATTAGATCTCATATTTACTAGGCAAGAATATGAATTTGTCGGTATAATGTATCACCCGCCTCCATTCAGCAAAAGCGGCGATGCAGAATTGGATTACAATTTCAGGATAGCACGTGATATGGTTAGAGATAATGAAAATTACCAAAAAGTGGCTGAACTACAAAAAAAGCAACTATCATGACCTAAAGAAGTACTTTAAGGAAAAAGATTGGGAAAACGAAGTAAGAGGAAAAAAAATAAATGTTATATAAAAGATTCTGTGAAATTCATGAAACAGGAGTCCAGAGTTATGTCCCACAGCACAAAGAAACAGAAATAAGGATAAAGAATTGGTTTTTATACTAATTGCTAAAAAGCAAAAGGGAAAAGAGATTTGCTGTGTATCAGGTATAGACAACATAACAGAATGAGAGCATATAAGAACTACAAGCAGGCAAGAAATAATTATAAAAGGATAAGGAGGGAAGCTCGAAAGCAGTTTGAGGAAGACATTATATATAAAGGTACCGATCAACCTAAGCTGTTTTACAGCTACATATGAAGCAAAACTAAAGTCAAAGATAAAATACAGTCCATCTTGGATGAGGGGAAAATCTGTACCAATGAAGAAGATATTTGTGAAGTACTAAACAAAACTTTCCAATCAGTTTTTACGGAAGAAAGTAGACTTGAGAGAAACGGAAATGTACGATCATGCCCACACATATTAGCAAATATATGTATATCGGCACATGAGGTCCAGGAAGAGATGAGTAAATTAAACAAAGAAAAGGCTAATGGTCCTGACGAGATTTCATGTGGGGAATTACAGGAATGAGAGAAGGACTAAGCAGACCAAGACACTGAATATTCAGAGAATCCTTGAGAAAAGGTAAACTACATGAGATCTGGAAGAAAGCAAACACTGTTCCCCTTTTCAAGAAAGGAAATAGACAAAATCCACTTAACTACCAACCAGTATCACTGAACAGTGTCGTAAGTAATATATTAACCCTTGTAAGGCAACCCTACAACTCCAATAACATGTCAGGTAACCCGGGGTCTACCAGACCCCAATCTTTAGAAAATCACCAAAAATACTTACAACACCTTTATTCAAACAATCACTTGTACACAATTTCTGTAGCCCTTTTGCTTCAGTTTGGTGCAAAATGTATGAAAATACAAGTGACATTATATTGTAAGGAAAATTAAAATGAAAAATATTGACAAACTTTTTACCAACTGAAATTAGTGGATGCCATACCAAAACTGATATGTCCCACCAGTTTTCTATCAATGCCAGCTGTAGACCAATGGCCAATGAATCTTTCAGAAGAAAGAGCTGCACATGTCATAATAAATAATTTTTGGTATGGAAGATATGTATGGGGGAAAAAAATCACAGGTTAGGTAACCTGGGGTCCACGATAATAGAGCCAGATCCCGAACTGACCCCATCACCTCCCTAAACTAGTCTACTAGTCAGGAAGGTAGAGGGAAAACCAGATCCCAAGACCTTATTGTAATATCTGTAAAATACTAAAAAAGAAAATAACGTGGGGTCCAACAGACCCCAGGTTACCTTATAAGGGTTAACCCGCCCCGTCCCGACCACTTTTTGACCACTGGTACCCCCCAATCCCGACCATTTTTCGACCCTTTTTTTTTTTGCTAAAACTTTCGCTTTTGGTCAGAAACAATGGTCAGTGGCAAAGAAATTGGTCCCCGGGGTCCATAATTACCCTAACCAGGTATGCCTTGGTCCCACCTGGCCCCGTGTTCTCCGTAGGCGGTCTGAGCCTCTAACTTTTTCTATGGTATTATAAGTCTGGGAAACCAATGAAAGTAAGTAGATATGTATTTATTACAAACATAAAAACATGTGATAAAAGAGTATATTGGATTTTATACAAAAATAGAGCTGAAATAAGCATTGTACCATCGTGCGAAACGAGCAAAATCGGGCAACTTGGTCATGATGAATCGCTAACATTCTAAAATCATGATACATATCATTTTTTTTACTTACATAATACTTCTAGAATAACATTATACCATTTTACATTTTATTGAACTGTTTTTACGTATTCACAGGCCTTTTGATAACATTTAGCGTAATGTTAGCGCTTATTTACGTAGTGAGTGAACTCGCTGTGACTGTTGTTTCAACTCGTATTGTGTTTTTTATACTTACATAATACTTTTCTAATATTATTATACACTTTTCAACTTTATAGAACTGTTTTGAGATTATTTCAGGCCTTACGTAAATATATAGCGTAATAATAGCGCATAATAACACACACGGTGAAGTCGCTATGACAACTATTTCAACTTACAACCTATTTTTGTACTTACATAATAATTCTCCACTAACATTGCACATGTTTACACTTGATATAACTGATATCACATAATTTCAGAACTTATGATGGAACTGAGCGTCATATTAGCGCGTACTCACACAGGGAGTGTTATCGCGATATCATTTGTTTCATCTTACACTAGTATTCAACTTATAAAATACCTTACTACTAACATTACAACAAATTCCACTTTATATAATTCCTATCACATACTTACTGACCAGAAAGTGGGTGTACTCGTGACATCAATTATTACAACTTACACTAACACTATTGTTCAACTTATACGTTTTATTTATGCTAACATTACACCCGTTTCCACTTTATTTCCTTGCTGTCACATATTTACTGACCAGATTTACACGGTGGGTGTAGTTTTGATATCAATTCTTTCAACTTACACTAATTCTCAACTTATACATTACTTTTCTGAAAAAATAACACCCGTTTCAACTTTATATTTGACTTAGCATCTACTGACTGGCCTTACCATTATAATGAGCGTCATTTCGCCTTCCCACACAGTTTCAGTAGTGTAGGAAATTATGGTACTCTTTGAAACAAGGCTGAAGGCACAACGCAACATTGCACTCGACACACTCGTACCTTGTGTCTTTTCTCTGAGTGGATGGTCTGACTGTCGAGCGATTACATACATGGCAGCGATGCTGGGGTTAACAACGGTTTGGGTCGGAAGGGATTGCGCTGGGATAGTGGCGTCCTGCAAGACGTAGGGAAGTCTGAGCAGCCATGGGGGTGCGGGTGCGGTGTGTGGGTTTGTCCTGGGCATGCTTGGCGATTATTTCACGTGCCAGCTCCCTCACAAACCCCTCAAAGGTCTCGGATACTCCGGTGGTCATTGCGTGCAGGTAGTGGGCGTTCAGGACCGTGATGTCGAGCAAGTGGAAAAAGAGTTTCTTGTACCACTTCATCGTGGTCCTGGCACAGTCAACACTTGAAATCATCGAGTCTGACTGATCAACTTGCCTCATGTTCAGATTATAGTCCAGTACAGACTCGGGTTTCCATACGTTGCACCTCCTCTCGCTACGGTGATCCACGGAGTCTGTGCGGTGCATCAGGGGGCTGTGAACAGTTGATAGGAGGCAAACTTCCCTGTTGTCGTTCCACAGGGTGGCAAGGATGTTATTGGCCTGGAAGAAAACCACCTCGTTCTTGTCAAGTTTCCTCCCTATCTTGACCATATGGCAATGGTTTCTCTTGACTGTACAACAGACTCCGGTGTCGTGTTGGTGGAGGAACCTAGCGAGAAGAGGGCTAGTGTACCAGTTGTCCAGGTACAACACATGACCACGATGAAGGTACTCTTCTATCATTGTCTTCACCACGGCCCCAGAGAGTCCTATACTCCGATCTTCTGTTATATCTGTCTGTGCGCCCGTGTACAAGACTATGTCTTGCACATAACCAGTCTTACAGTCACACATAACAAAGATCTTGAACCCGAAACGGTGTCTCTTGCTGCGTATGTACTGCCTAAAGGAAATATTGCCTCTCCACAACACAAGACTCTCGTCTATGACGAGGTCTCTGTAGGGTTAAAATGAGGAGCGGAACATTTCCTGTAAATGATCAAATACCAGCCTAATTCTCCTCATTTTATCGGTGTTATTTTCATTGGCTGGATCTTCTGCATCAAAAAAGTGGAGGCGGCCGAGAATATACTGAAATCGGTTACGACTCATCACCTTTCCAAAGAAAGGTGTGAGGATGATTGGGTCAGTTGTCCAGTAGGCAGGAATTTGGTTTTTCCTTACCACACCCATCAAGAGAACCAGGGCCAAAAATAGGAACATCTCTGAAATTGTAACGGGATAGTCATACTGTTGGGAATGCCTGCTCGTGGTTCCCAGACGTTCACTTTCACGGCGCTGTGATTGTGAAAAGATATTAGTTTGTTCAGCTATGCGCCCCACAAACGCCTCACTAAAAAACAAGTGGAAAAAATCCACCCTAGACGAACCTGCATTCACACCTGGAGCCGTGCAACCAGACCGCCACTCCTCAGTGAAATGGTGAATGATGGGAGTAAAATTACTCCCATCTTCCCAGTTCCACGTGACACCACCGTCTCCAGCCACGTCCCCATCGTCCCCTTCGTCAGGGTGGGGAGGTGAGGGTGGTGGGGGAGGTTGGGGAGGTGGAGAGCGGCGCCTCTCATCACTCGCACTTCTCTTCCCTCTCCCTTTTCCTTTACCCTTTCCCTTCCCTTTCTTTCCTTTCCCCACATCCTGGGGCTGTGGGGAGGAAGTTTGGGAATATTCTGGGGCAAAAGAAGTGCTGGGGAGTGACTCCACCTCCTCTCCCCTAGGCCTACATGCACCACGTGCTGTGCTGCCTCCCTCACACCACTTGCCCCTTCACCCCGCACTACCCCCACACCACTCTCACTTTCACCCCGCGCTGCCACCACAACACTTTCCCTTTCCCCCAGCAATCCCACCACACCACTTTCCACTTCCCCAGACAAAGGACTTTCACCATACCTTATATGTCGTCTCGTCCCACCTTCTGATCCTCGTGATGATATTTTTTCTTTTCCCAACCACGCGGCGATATCACGTCCTAAGCTGCCGTCATCCTCATCGTCCTCATCCTCGTCCTCATCAGATTCGGGATGGAGAGATAGCCGTGCACGTGGTTGGGGAGCAGGCTGGCCTTCCCTTGCCTTACGGTATGTCACATACCGCGTTTTTCGGGGCGAAGGGACCTCCTCATCACTGCTACTTATTTCTTCCTCTGGCTGGACGTAATCGCGATCTACCACATCATCGTCGAGTGGAGAATCACTATCTCCAGTGAAGGCTTCCAGGGTGGATGCAATTTGCTCGTCTGAGAGACCTTTCCGCGCCATGTCTGACCTGGGTCACTGCTAGCAGGTGAGTGACCGAGACAAGGGAGAGCACAGGTCACGCGGGGACTAGGACGCTGCCTGCCTGGCGGCAGGTAAGGGAGGCTTGGGTACGTGGGCGAATCGAAAATCTCCCGCGAATTTTGAAAATTGTGGAAATTATGAACCTTGCAATTGCAGGACGTTGAAGTACGTCGACGGGATTGGCAGTGACATAACGTGAGGACGTGGAAGTACGTCGATGGGACGCCGCGGGTTAAAGAAGCTGATACGGAAAATTTGGGTAAATCACCTAGAAAAACACAATATAACAGAAAGGTAATTCGGTTTGGAGAGGGAAAACCATGTTGCCAATCTATTAAGCTACAATGATAGAGCTGCAGAAACACCGCAGAAAAGATATGGCTGGGTAAAAAGCATCTATTTGGATTTCAAGAAGGCATTTGACAGTACCACACCAAAGAGTTTTATGGAGATTGTACCATCAAGGAGGAATCCAAGGTCATCTGTACTGTTGGAAGAAAGATTTCCTCAAAAAAGGGGAAATGAGAACAGTACTAAGGGGAACTTACCCATCATGGAGAGAAGTGACAAGTGGACTTCCACAGGGCTCAGTGGAGGCACCAATTATGTTATTAGACAATATAATTGATGTAGACAGCAAAACTGGAAATGAAACCTATCTAAATATGTTTCATGATGATGCAAAGGTACAAAGGAAAGTTACAAACACAGACTCTTGCACAGAACTACAAAAATAATTAAATAAATTACATAAATAGACCAATATATGGGAAATGGAATTCAGTGTGGAGAAATGTCATGTACTAAAGTTTGATAAAAGTGAAAAATGACCAGACTAGGATGATGCGCTAGGCAGTTCAACTGTACACTCATCAGAAAAGGAAAAGGATTTACGATTGATTATCAATAACAGACCATCACTGGCTAACCACATAATTGACAAAGTAAGGAACATATGCACACTGCTTTCTACTATGAGAGTAGCATTCACATTATGTAAGTGAAGATATGCTGAGAAAAATAATCACATCATTCATTATACCAACTCGGGAGTATGCATCTGTAGTCTGGAATCCACATCTTAACCCCTTAAGTCCTAATCGCATCAATTGATGCAATTTGAGTTTTATGCCAAAATGCCTAATCACATCAACTGAATGCGGCCTGTAAAAAACTGCGGAGCGCTTGCTCCACCCCGATTATGGCATACATGGCTTCAGGCCAATGAGAACTCGTCCCTGACGTGGCTTGTGGGGGGATTGGACCAACCTAGGAGGTGGGGGGGCACCCCCTCTCGGCTGCCTCCATGCCACCCTCTACTCCACTCCCTCACGCCCTCCTTGTCCCCCTTCACTCTCCCATCCCTCCACGCAACTGCATCTCTCCTCCCGCAGCAACCTGCGTCCCTTCCCACCCTCTCTTTCCCCTCCTCCCTCCCCGCTAGTCTCGCCCCCCCCCAAACCCTACTCCATCTCTCCCTCCTTGTCCCTCACTACCTTCCAACCCCCAGCAGGCCCCCAAGTGTCAGGCCTGATGAAAGTACCTGTTTCATATTATTTCTACTTCTTCCCAAATTTTTACACCTCACTCTGTTCGTTTCTCACTTCGTACCTACCGGTTTCTGTACGTACGTAGTTGGAGAACGCTGTGTGTTGTACTACATACGACGCATCTTATTATTATTTTTTTTTCATTCTCCCTACCTGCCCAGATTAGCACCTCTGAACAGTGTCCGTCTGTGTTAGTTTTCGAAAGTCTATGAGGCCTTGTATGGATGCTCCCCGCACCTATTTCATCTCCCCACACATACAAACACACATGTTTTCATGGCTGGTGTGATAAACTCCAATGAAATGGAGAGTTTCCACAAGAGAATTTGGTTGTTGCAGAAACTGTAAAGTGTGATGACGTGTAATGATAATGTGATAATTGTAATGGTGTGATAAATGTGTAACGAGAAGTTGGGACAGTAAAAAGAGAAATCGGAAACAAATTATTGTTTTTTTTTTCCTTTCTTATGCATGCATTTATAGCATTATTCAACTTTATTTTGATGTCCTTGATGGTTATAAACATTTATATGCGTCTGTGTTAGTTTTGGAATGACTATGAGGCCTTGTAGGGCTACTCCCCACACATGTTTTATCTCCCCACACTTACATACACACCTGTTTTTTGGCTGGTATGACAAATCCCATTGAAATGGAGGATTTCCACAAAAGAATTTGGTTGTTGCCAAAATTTTTCTCCCCAAGTACCACCAAGGCCTTGTAGGCCTATTCCCTACACTACAGTAGTTATCTCCCCACACCTACATACACACCTGTTCTCATGGTAGATGTTACAGAACACAATGAAGTGCTTTCTTTTCATGTGAAAAGTTGGTTATTTCCAACCTCCATACTCTCCACAGCCTACTTTATCTCCCCACAGTCTAGTAATCTCCCTACACCTACATACACCTGTGTTCATTGTTGGTGAGACAAAACAATTTGACATGACCTGTTTCAATAAGAAAAATAGGTATAGTCTGACAGATCGAAACGTAGGGTTTTGGTGGAGTCACCCCCTCCCTGCACTGTTGCCACGTTTCCGAGCTGACCTCTCCATCAGCGATGACCTTGACACTGTTTCCCTCTTGTGATCTCCGTTTTTCTAATACCCCCTATACCCCTGCCACCAACACCCCCTATACCCCTACCCCCAACAACACCCCCATCAACAACACCCGCTATACCTCCACCACCAACACCTCCTATAAATATAGACCCCCACCATCAACACCTGTATAATAATTAGCCGTTGATAATTGCTATACTTTTATTGAGAGCATACATTCTACCCTATTGCTCAAACTCCCTAATCTTACAATCCCATCTGTCTTAATCCTTCCCACTGCCTTCGTTCCTAAATCCCTTAATTGATCTATTTTTAACCTAAGTGTCCCCACACCTTTTAAACCATTTACCTCTCTGTCACTATTCTCCACCATATGTATCAACTTGTATTATATTGTGTATAGAACTTTCATACTGTATGCTGTACTACTGTATAATGTATAAGAATACCCACTGTTTAGTGGAAATAAAGTTTTATTATTATTATTATTATTATTATTATTATTTCTCTCTCTCTCTCTCTCTCTCTCTCTCTCTCTCTCTCTCTCTCTCTCTCTCTCTCTCTCTCTCTCGCTAGATTTTGTTATGTGTCATCCATGGTTTTTTACTTCCATTTTTATGTATGGATTATAATTTTGACTTTATTTCCGCACCACCCTTGAGGTAAAAGTCACGGCGCGTTTTTTTTATAGAGGTTTCCCCAATAGGCCTAAATCCTGTAGGGGGTTGGTGACCTCCCACAGCGTACACACAAACACGTGTCGCGTGAGTGCTGCCACCCCAGAGCTGTTTGATATATTTATTTTAATTATGAAAGGATCGCCTCTTCCCACTTTTATCCCTTCAAATTTTCTTGCAATTATACTTGCTAAATTAATTAGCAATGTTAGAAGTGTTGGGGAAGTAAATAATAATTAGAATATTTTTAGAGCAACACTGCCAAATTTTTATGCCACGTTTCTCTATTATCGTATAATATAGTATGCAGAATAGTTTTATTCTTCCTTGATACATGTCAGCACTTTCATTACAGTTATATTAGTATGAGTTATGTTTATGTATCATTCCTACTACACAAACCACAGGCGTTATACATCGTAGGGTTAGGAAACATGGCAATAGTGTAGGGAGGGGGTGACTCCACCCAAACCCTATGTTACGAGGAGGAACACTATAGTTATAAAAATTTTCATGTTTTCGATTGTTTTCGAGGGGTAACCATCATAAACTTTTTTGAACTTTGACGTGCGATTGTGCTGTAACCATTAGGCCTACGGGGGTACGAATTGCATTGTCAGGTTTGTAAATTATTCCTCTTTAGCCAGAACACAGTCAATTTGCCCTTGGTGAAAGTCGCCAAAACACCCCCGAATTGCGGTTGTGGGAGGTACCCTGCCTGAAACAACTGCGGCCTTAAGGGGTTAAAAAACACATAGATAACCCAAGTTAGAAAAAGCACAAAGGGCTGCAATAAGATGGGCTCCAAGGTTAAGGGATCCAAGACAGTGGCATATATGGAGTGGAGGGGCACTCAGCCATCCCCCCCCCCCATCTGTCCCAGTAGGCCATATTTGCAGATCTAAATACAACTAATACTTCTGCTTACACTATTAATGTTTCTTCTCCTTTGGGCTCCTCTGATCACAACCTTATTGCTTGACCTGCCCTATTGCGCCGGTATGGCCTGTGGACCCTCCAAAGAAATGTTAACTGGGATACTTTGGAGCTGCAGATTGGGAGGCCCTCAGGTAGTACTTCTTTGCTTTTCCCTGGAATGATTATTGCTTCTATGGCCGAGAGTCATCTGAGTGTGCTTTGTGCATTACGGAGGTTATTCTTTCAGGCATGGAAGCTTACATTCCTTTCTTATATCCTTTGACTAATGCAAAAAAGCCTTGGTTTAATCACGCCTGTTCTAATGCTGTCTGCAACAAGGAGAGCACCTATAAAAGGTACCAGAGCCAACCCTCCCCTGAATCACATCTTGTTTATGTTTCTGCCCTGAATCATGCTAACTCTGTTCTTCGCTCTGCTAAAATTAATTTCATCCGTACTAAATGCTCTCAACTCTCCAACTCGAATTCTTCCCGCTCCTTCTGGCACCTTGCCAAAAACTTTTCTAAGAACTTTACCTCATTATCCTTCCCCCCTCTTTTCTGCTCTGATGGCTCTGTAGCTATTTCTTCTACTGATAAAGTAGATCTCTTTGCTCACTTTCTCCTCCAGTTCCACCTTATATGATTCCAGTGCTGCTCCTCAGTCACTTCCCCCCTCTGACTTCCTCATGGCTGACGTTAAAATTTCTTCAGCTGATGTATTTTCAGTCATCACAGACCTTAATACTAACAAGGCATAAGGGCCTGATGGGGTCCCTCCTGTTGTCCTCAAGAACTGTGCTTCTGTGCTTACACCCTGCCTAAGTAAACTCTTTTGCCTTTGTCTTTCAACTTGTACCTTTCTCTCTTGCTGGAAGTTTGCTCTCATTCAGCCAGTCCCAAAGAAGGGTGACCATTCCCAACCCTCTAACAATCGTCCAATTGCTTTAACATCCCGTGTCTCAAAAGTTTTTGAGTCAATTCTTAACAGAAAAACTTTAAAGCATCTTTCCTATCACAACCTTCTTTCTGATCGTCAGTAAGGGTTCCGTCAGGGACGCTCCACTGCCGATCTTCTCACCTACCTTTCTGACTGCTGGTCATCTTCCTTTTGGGACTTTGGGGAAAGCTTTACCATTGCACTTGGCATCTTAAAAGCTTTTGATCGAGACTGGCATAAATCTTTAATTTTCAAACTGCCCTCTTACAGTTTATATCCTTCTATCTGTGCATTCATCTATAGCAACCTATCTGGTCATTCTATAGTTGCTGTTGTAGACAGCCATCGTTTGTCTCCTAGATCTATCAACAGTGGTGTGTCTCAGGGCTCTGTCCTATCACCAACTCTCTTCCTTTTATTCATCAGTGACATCCACTCGTACACCGATGAGTCTGCCCTTCACATTTCCATTCGGTTTCTGCAACGTCCATCTCAGCAGTTACTTCAACAAACAAGGGATGAGGCTATGGCACACCTAATCTCTGACTTGATTCGTATCTTTGACTGGAGTGAAAATAATCTTGTTATTTTTAATGCATCAAAGAATCAGTTTTTACACCTATCAACCCGACACAATCTTCCACAGGAGTACCCACTAATGTTTAATAATATCCAGCTGAATCCTGCAATGTCCTTTGAACATGGCTGGGGTTTCATTTACTCTGGACTTATCTTGGAAATATCATATTGCATCTCTTGTAAAATATGCTTCCAAGAGATTGGGTGTGCTAAGCCGACTCCGTACCTTCTTTACTCTTGCACAGTTGTTGACTTTATACACGTTTTTTTTTTAGCCTCTGTGTAGAGTATAACTCTCATGTGTGGGGAGACTCCGCACATACAGCTCTTCTCAACAGGGTGGAGTCAAAGGCTTTTCATCTCATTAACTCTTCTCCTCTTACTGGCTCCCTTCAACCTCTGTCTCTTCACCGCACTGTTGCCTCTTTGTCTCTTTTCTTTCACTACTTCAATGGTCACTGCTCCTCTGAACTGTCTGCTTGCATCCCTCCACCTCTACGGCGGGTGCATAGCACCCGTCTGGCAACAAACTCTCATCCCTTTTCTGTCCAACTCTTTAATGCAAGAGTAACCGTTACTCCCAGTCCTTATTTTATGCAACAGGTCAACTCTGGAACTATCTCCCTCTTTCTGTATTTCCTACCTCCTATGATCTCCAGTCTTTCATATGCAGTGTGTCCAGGCATCTCGAAATGAACGGCTCTTGAGTTTGGCTCTCCTTTGTATTATTATTTTTTTCTTGGAAGGAATGGTTTGTGGGCTGCTGTCCTTTTGTTCCTTCTTTCTTGCATTGAAAAAAAAAAACAATTAATTAATGAATTCAGCCATAAAAATAGTCTGCATGATTTCAAATGATCAACTCTCTCACGACACTATAGTCGCAGCACGCGACTCTGAGGTTGTTATTATAGTGCCTTGGCAACTTACCATTTAAAAGTGCGTCTGCTTTCGTGCATAATATGAGACGCATGTGATTCGTGTATAATATGTTTGTGTATAATAATATTCGTGTATAATATATTCGTGATTAATTATATGATTCGTGTATAATATGATACGAAAGCGGACGCACTTTTGAGTGGTAGGTTGCCAGGGTACAATAATGACAATCTCAGAGTCATGCGCCGCGACTTGTGAGCAAGTAAGCTCTCTCACTCACTCATTCACTCAATCTCTCTCTCTCTCTCTCTCTCTCTCTCTCTCTCTCTAAGTCATTAATGCGAGTTTTTGTTTAATTTTTTAAATGTTTCATACAAAAATGAACACTGCATCTTCCAGGAATAAAGGAATCAACAATTGTTTATTAAGATCTAGCTTTTTTTTTTTTTTTTTAGTACATAGTGGGTACTGAAGAATTCCCTAATTAATTTTTTTTTTCAAACAACTCATTTTTGTTTTAACCAAGTTGCATAAACTTCTTTCTATTGTCTTGCCACTGAATATCAAATTAGTGCGATATATCCCTCCTGAGGCCTCAAAATGCCCCTAAGAATGCTTGATTTTCAAACAAATTTCTGGGGGGGCATACAGCGTTCCCCCACACCACCCAGCTGTCGAGGCTCGCTTCGCTCCCCACCCCCCTTAAAAAACTCCTGGATTCACCCCTGTGCCTCCCCCCCCCTTTCCATAGACCTATATATGCCACTGATCCAAGCTATGAAGAAAGACTAGAAAAATTAAACAAAAGCAATCGGAGGCCGAATGCTAATCGGCCAATGAACCATGTCATTGGGAAGGTACGAGTTACCGACAAAATCAATTCGAAGAAAATTCACAAAACTACGAAATCCAGTCACCTCGCTTCGCAAAAGCCAGTCCATATTAAAAAAAACATATGGCGGCTGGCATTCGGCCGTCATTGGTCAAATCCACACCAAAAGCAATATGTTTCTGCACATCCACATAGTTCCCATTTCCCAAAGGTTTGGTGAAAATTCTTCCACAACTTTTCGAGATATATTGGGAACAGATACACACACACACACACACACACACACACACACACACACACACACACACACACACACACATTATTTACCAAAAACTCTTTGCACAGTCCCCGCACATATTCTAAAACTAGGCATTTCCGGTTCATAGACGTGACCTCGTTCGATCAGGTTGTGTGTGACAGGTTGCTAAAGTAACATGTTTATACTTTTATCAGCAGAATAACTTTGAGGTATTAGATACTGTTTTTTTGTTTTTTTAATTGCTGTTTTTACGTGTTATAACATCTCTGTCTGCTGTTGACTGAATGCTGACTTACAATCAGATGTCAGTGTTAGCATCACCACCAACTTTCACCCACCAGGCTCTTCCAGATTTGACTGTCCATTGGACCGAATGAGACTGCACGATCAGCTGTTTGTGTCATCACCACCAGCACTCTCACACCCACCAGGTTCTGCCAAACGCTTTACAGCTACTGCAAATTAACCTAAATCCGAAAGTATGAACCACCAAAAAGTGAATACAACAGCCACTGACGATGTTTTGATGGCAGGTCCTACGAGCATAAAACACAAGAAATGCACGATGGTTCACTTAGTTTATTACGCCCACGAGGTTAATGGCTTTAATCCATTCAGTCCGAGGATGTCTCTTTCATTTCATGTAGCTGATGCTAGTTAATTTATTCAGTTTGGAAGATCTGCTTGTCATGAAGGAGCTCATGAGGGCTATACGAACCCCCTTTAGTTTGAAGAGCCTCCTATAAGGTGAATAACGTTGTCTACAATAACAATAATAAGGTTATGACAAAGGTTTCATGACAGCAGATTTATATACGGGTGTATATATCTCATCTCATCAGCCGTTTGAGTATCCACTGTAGGACCAGCCTATCCCGACCGAAGTGGGGACGATACAGCCAATGTATCTCTACCAAGTGGCTTAGGCTGTCTTGTAGAGATTGTATGTAGGGTGAGAAGTGCTTGTAAATGTATCTGTAGTGTTGGAGTGGCTTTGGATGTGTGTAGTCTGTGAACCAAGTGTAATCGGCCTGCGCAAGCCGACTGGGTGGAAGTATGCTTTATAGTATGCGACACTGGTTCAACCACATCACCCCTTGTGTCCGCCAATGCAGTACGTGGCCAGAACAACGCTCCCAAAGTTTATTACCCTGGCGGGACGCGAACCCTCGTTCTTCAGTGTACGAAAACGCACACTTTACCACTGTACCACAGAGGCTCCGAGTGTGTATGGAGAGAGAGAGAGAGAGAGGGAGAGAGAGAGATTGGTAGGTATATATATATATATATATATATATATATATATATATATATATATGTATGTATGTATGTGTGTGTGTGTGTGTGTGTGTGTGTATGTGTGTGTGTGTGTGTGTGTGTGTATGTGTGTGTGTGTGTGTGTGTGTGTGTGTGTGTGTGTGTGTGTGTGTGTGTGTGTGTGTGTGTACTGTAGTTCTGCTGGCTGAGAAAAAGTAGTTCATAAGTTCCACCCTGTAAAATCAAGCATCGTCCCTAAGTTTTTTGTCCTCTGTAGAGGACACATGAAGCTTTTTGCTAAACTCCTGAAAGTTATAAATGAACAGGTCACTTACGAACCTGAGGAACGTTAAATTCCATCTACTTGACCAGTTACCTTCAAGCACACAGGTGCAGACAGAGACCAAGTTTCCCTATTATTCCACTGTGTCTACATGCCAATTAGGTTACGTCTGCTAACGACCTCCATAACATATCATATTAATGAGTAAAGTCCATGGGCAGAGAAAGATGTCAAGCTTCTCTCACATCCCGTAGTATTAGACAGCATTAGCTAATGCGAAGTAAAATATTTGAATATTAAGCGAACTCTGTCCAACAGTGAATAGTTGCAAACCATTATATTGCTACGCTTACGTCCCGCACTGCCACAGGCTCGTACAGCAATAGTTCTGTATAGGAAGGACGTCACCCAGTGAACTGTTCTTCATAGGGTAAGCTTTTCGGTGTACGACAGCAGATCCTCAAACAAGATCAACTCAAGCGCAATAACACAGGCTTCACGCGTCCGTTACCTTTATCCATCCATCCATCCATCATCTAATCCTACATTGCTCCATGAGGAGCGTAGGAGCCCGGAGCTAGGCAGTTGGTCCCGACATTTAAGATGAGTGACCAGCCTCACTCATCCCTGAGTGGCATTACATGAGCAATAAACCCCAGCCACCCCTTGGATATAAACCTTCACCGGCTCAATCCGATTGGAGCGCAATAATTACCCACTAAACCACCAGGGGTCCAAATTTGGTGATATGGTTACCACCCAGCGTAGTAAATGGTTTCCTGGTGTACAGGAAACCATTTGGC
>NC_137055.1:22687585-22725085 GCF_032717465.1 Coenobita brevimanus
ACCACCACCACCACCATCACGCCAAAAACCACCACCATCACCACCACCACAACAACACCCAAAACCACCATCACTATCAGCACCACAACGACAAAAACCACCATCACCACCACCACAACAACAGCAACAACCGCCACCACCACAACAAAAATCACCATCACCATCACCACAAAACCACCATCACCACCACCACAACAAAACCACCATCACCACCACCACAACAAAACCACCATCACCACCACCACAACAAAACCACCATCACCACCACCACAACAAAACCACCATCACCACCACCACAACAAAACCACCTTCAAAACCACCACAACAAAACTCACCATCACAACCACCACAACAAAAACCACCATCACAACCACCACAACAAAAACCACCATCACCACCACTACAACAATAACCACTATCACCACCACAACAACAATAGCCACGATCACCACTACCACAAGAATAACGACCATCACCACCTCCTCCACAACAACATTCATTTTCATAGTCTGAATTCACTCTAAAACAAACCCCACTATTACATGCTTGACCGCTCCAAGATGACGGCCACACAGACGCACCGCTGCTGTACTGAAGAATTCGCGATGCGGCATCTAGTCTTACTTATATCTATGGGGAAACCCAGCCACAGGTGTTACGCAAGGTAATGAAACCAAGATATACACCCACCAACATATAGTCATATCTTCAGTGTCATTCAGTTATCTATACTGGACGACGGGAAATAGAGGGGAGATTCTAGTTATCATTAATAAACATTGTTTTATATTGTCATAATCGTGACGTTTCATTACATTCCAAACACTCGTTATGAAACGTATTCCATCGTTATTCCGTCCTCTGAAGTATTCTAAATATCAAAGATGAATTAGACATAATCCATGTATATGAAACTGCGGTATATTCTGATTACATGTAAATTCATGATGATGGATATGTAGATATTTAGTGACAAGTGATAAAAGTTGACTATAACCCTATTACAAAGTATGTTATTCCCAACAGTTTCCAACTGACAGTAATACATGACACCCCAATCTACTCACCCCCACCACCGTCTGGTCTGACACAGTTGCCAGACTTGTGAATCTATCCCTGCTGCTTCGACTTATATGTTCGAATATTTACGGGGTTCGGAACGATGACACGACTTTTTTGGCTGACTATACAATCTACGGCAAAAGTCCTGGGACTTTTCAGTCAAGAGATGGCGCCTAAATCATTACTTAGAAAGGGGTGGAGTTAGCACGTGGGAGGAGCGTGAGAATGGTGGGGAAGGATGAGGGGGAGTCGTGGGTGGAGAATGGGGGCTCGTTTTCATTGGTTCAAGCTTGTGTATTGATCAAGCTGTGAAGCTGAATATTACCAAAGCGAGTTTTGGTGCATAGAACAGTTTATTTAAAATTCACAGTTGAATAATGTGATTAATAATTACTTAAAAACAAGTAATGTTTGGGAAAAGGGTACTGATGGTAGATTTCATGTTGTAGGAGCTTTCCCATGACGAGGGAAATCGTGTGACGGAAATCAGGATGAAATCTGTTTTTATCTCAGTGACTGGAATGATTACTTTTAGCTATATATTTCTGCACTAACGTTCAATGTATATATCCTATTAGTAATGTTTCTTTTTATCCATATATCGTATGTGCTGTTCAACAGTATTGTATGAATTACATCAAATAAATGGTGGTATGGCTATCACTGTGAATAGTATATCGGTTGGCATTATTCAGAAAAATATCGTTTGATGTTAAGACCCGTACACACGGTCAGTATTTATTTACGGTATGATGTTCTCAATGTTATATTTTTAAATAAGTCCTGGGTCATTTGATCAGTATTATGGACAAAATTGTGAGGCAGTGTTATCATTTTACGTGTCTTGTAACGTATTTCTGCCTCGGTTTCCACAGTGAAACTATTCTACCCCATCCACCCACCCACCTAACCACCGATGAACCAATCCACCCATACTCACCCATGTGTAGTAAGCCCGTCATCTTCCTTGTCCTGTGGAAAGCTATAGATCACCCCACCCACCAACTCACAAAGCGCACTCACCCTTCCCACATGCTCTGCCCACACCCCACTCAACCACCCACCCAACCCTTTCCACAACTCCAACCACCCCACCCTGTCCACCCGCCACACCCAGCTCGCCAACCACACTCATTTCGGCCACTCAACCCACTTCGCCCACCACACCCACCCACCCGCCCACATCGCCCGCTACACCCACCCGCCCACTTCGCCCACTACACCCACCCACCTACTCCACCCTCCTCACCTTTCCATCCATCCTGCCCACTCACCCCACATACCCCGACCATCCACCTAACCCATCCACCCTTTGCACCCACTCCACTTATCCGTTCACCAACCTACCCACCCAGGCACAAGATGGCTTGCAACTTTACACACACACACACACACACACACACACACACACACACACACACACACACAAAGTGGGGGAAGGGAGAGGACTGCGTTCATAGTATACTGTAGATTGCAGTACTTCAAACCGCACCACCAGCTTAGCCTTACCACCGACAAACTAATCGCGAAAGCAAAAATTCAATGATTCAAGGGAGCTAACCTTCAAATTTGTCATGGTTCATATGTCATATTATTATCCATGTTGGATCATGCTTTCCATAAAGAGCTGTGCTTTAAGATTCAGAAATATAAAACGACACTTTTCACTTATGTCTTTGTTAACAACCCGAAAGAAATTAAAATTATGCAAACTTAGGAGTAGTTAACGATTAAGCTCCGAGAAATATTATTTGTCTTTCAAATTTTTCCAGCTAAGAAATCATTAGTGTGTTTCAGATCTGTTTGAAACATTGTCTGTCACGTGAGTTCCTATCCCCATAGCCGCTACAAACATGTTTTTACATTAATTTCTTAAAAATGCAATGGAGCGTGCAGGGGGAACACCGTGGCTTTTCATATTTATTACATACACTCTTTGATGGTAGGTGGTGGTGACTATCATCCACTCACTTAACAAGTTTAGGACTGCGTTATACTCTGGCTTATAGCAATTTCTTCTTTCACAAATTAAATAACTACTTACTCCCACTTTTCTGTAAGCATTCTGTGTGGAGCCTCGTATCCTGAATATTTATAATGATTTCATAGTTTCTCCTTTTGCTAGTTAATAAAACCGAAGTACTTGGTGCACCCTTAGTTCTTGATATATGTCCTCTACCTAATTATATCTTAAAGGATCGTAATATTCTCTAATACTTCGCAATCCGACGTACCTGTCTTATAACGTAAATATATGCATGCCAAATCACATAACATTCTGGGTTAATCATTCCTCTCAAAAGGCAGTGTGAAACTGTTGGTTTGACAACGCTGCTGGCAATGAAATGGCCCGTTTACTCCTACGTGAACAAGAACATTCAACAAACAGCGTATTAATAACACACTTTCAAGGCGAGTAATATATAGCCTTATACCAATAAAATGTGCAAGTAAAGAAAGGTTTCAGTTCTTGTTCTAGAACATGCTTAAATATTACTTAAATGCAGGCAATATTTGAAAGTGTTTTTTGTAAATAAGTGCTATTTGGTCTGCAATTTCTCATGGAAAATATTCGTGTAGAAATGTTTCTCACTGGCAGTGAAAGTTTCTGGTGGAGAGAGAGAGAGAGAGAGAGAGAGAGAGAGAGAGAGAAAGAGAGAGAGAGAGAGGAGGAATGGAGGAGTTAGTAGTTTGGAGGTAACTCGAGAAAGGAATGAGCCAAAAAGGTAATGAGGGAGACAGAAATTTATTCATTAAGTCATTAAGAGAAGGGATGATATGAGATAAGCAAAGAGGGTTGGCAAAAGGGGTGGAAGTTTGGGACATTAATTAAAACAGAAGAGAGCGTTCACTCATAACGACACTAGAAATAAGATATGTAAGTCCTAACGAAGCCTACTTCTTCCTTAGCCTTTATCATTCTTTTTCTGTGCCTTCCCTCCTCTCTTCCTATTTCTCCCATCTTTCCTGTCACTACATAATGCTTTTCTTTCCGTTACAGGTGGCTTTACATTGAGTGACAAGCCAAATGGTCTCCTGCAAGCCAATAAACCATTTACAACGCTGGTTGGTAACCATATAACCAAACCATACGTGCTCCCTACGTGTCAAGTGGGTTGGTGGAGGGTTAGTGCCCCTCCCTGTAAAACAAATAACTCAGAGTCAAATGGCCACCCCGTACGGGATTATGGCGTCTGGCAATAGATAGATAGAAAGATTGAAGTCCTAACGAAGTAAAATAAAACAGTGAGTGAGAAGTTTGACGCTGACCGTCTAGATTTTAAGGGTTTACTTCACACTCCCCGTCCCTCCAGAAATAGTGCTTGCTATATTATTTGTTAACGCATCATGTTCAGTTAGAGTAATCAATGAACAGAGGAATATTACGTGTAACGCATGGGTCAGCCATGTAGTATAGTACGTTTTTGGCTGCAGAAACAGGTAATCTACTGGCCTTCAGCTGTGGTAGGTTGTGCTGACCATCATCCACTTACTTGATGCAGTGCGGCTTACTTCTTCCTTCATATTTATCATTCTTTTTTTCTATTTCTGCCCTCTTGTTTCTATTGCTTCTTGTCACTTTTTATTACTTTAAGTTCCATTACAGATTGATTTAGGATAAGTGATAAAACTATTGGTTTCCTGTAACCCAGGAAATCGTTTACTGCCCTAGGTGGTAACCATATAACTAATAACGTGATGATGTGGAGACTGCTCTGGTGTCCCTGTTAACTGGGTGGAGAAACAAATGTGACGTCCAGCCGCGAACCACCAGTGCCTCGCTGTGGCGAGGGACTGTCTGCCGCAAGTTAACATCAAACTAGAACAGGGCGGCCCTGTGGGGGCGGTTGCCTGCATGCACTTGATGGGTCTGCTCGGCCAGACAGACTAAGGATTACTCAACAACAACAGACTTTGTCACGTTGAGTATATACGAATTTGTGTATTTGTGCAAGTGTGTGCCACACACCGTTACTGGTAACATAAAGCACTGGGAATGTTAGGGCACTGTAGCAGAAGGTGCTTGTTTTTCTAAGAAAGTGTACTTAAATGTTTTAATAATTTCGAGCCCCTGTGATTTCAGCAGCATAGTAAATTATAGGATCACCTTGTCTCAGAGCAACAAGAGCGGAACTCTTCTTTGCATTTCAGTAAAAGTCTCACCGATTAAACTCATGCGAAAAGCACATCCTCTTTTACATACATCAGGTATGGTATATTCCACCCTTCATCATCCATCAGTAGCTTGGTTACCGTCTTCACAACTCATGTTTTCTCCGTTCTCACACACATTCATAGCAATATCTCGTCGCTTCTTTTGTTGTCATTCTCAGCAGCATGCACCACCACTGACCCCCTCATACTCGGCACAACATTAAACTTATACTTGTATTTCAGCTAATTCAAGACAATTTATTTATTCAGGCGAGCAGTAGGAGAATCATCACTGTTATCGTGCACCCTCGGGTCAGAAGACCTCTTGTATCATGTTTCGTTTAATACCAGACAGTTTGATCCTTCGTGAATGCATCATAAGAGCATGAGCGTCAAATATTTCATGTGTTGTTGTCTTTCTCTAAAATTTCAACATTTCCTCGTCCTTCCCTCTCACGTTCTCCCCTCTCTTCCATTTCCAGCTCTCCTCTCTCACCTGCAGCAATCGAGTTAACAGCGTCACAAATCAGGACTCATGACCAGACCGATTCCTAACTAGCTGACCCATTCTGCCTTAACAGAACGTAACCTTGTTGTCCTCCTTTTAACACGATTTGGCGCATAGATTTGGTTGGGACACATAACATCTACTTAATCAGTGGTCTGCCGCATAGCCTACAGATGACATAGAGACAAGCCAGCCGCTACAGCGGACGGTATACCAAAGAAATCACCTAACAACTGGGCACCCGATAGTCTAACAGATGAAGGTGCTCCAACCGGATGAGGCCCGTCTGGGTTCAACAACGTGGTTATTTTGGAATGTACAAAGTGAGTATCTTTTAAAAAACTATTGTATAGGTCGTGTCCTTTCCAGTCTACACAACCCATACGTGTTCCTTAACTGCCTCAAATCTACTTCTTTCATTCTTGGTATCTGATACAAATACCATTCCAATGACACAGTCAGTAAGGTGGGCACTAGCATACCTTCTTGCAGAGAGAGAGACAGAGAGAGAGAGAGAGAGTGAGAGAGAGAACTGGATTAGAGTAAAATGGATTAGACGAAAATTAGTAACGAAGAAGGGAGGGAGAATAGAAAAATCATAGGGTGAGAATAAAGATGAAAATCAAGAAGAGTGCAATAGATGAAGGCAAGCAAAAACAACAAACATCCTTCTTGATAAAATATGTTTACTATTTGCAAACTGTAGCTATAATTTTGCCTCACCGCACCCACACGATCGGTTAAATATAGTGCTTGTCTCTAACAGTATCAATCACTTGCTCCCTCCCTCCATCACCGACTCATGCACTGAGTAACATTCATAAAGAATGGGATCGAATCCTTATAGAAGAAGTGTTAGGAAAACGAAATCACACAACGGTAGATCTCCGCAAATTTTACATTTTACGCAAGGGAGGACCGACATCTTTTTACCTGGGTTCACGAGTTTTTGCACAATGACTGAACTTCATCCCTGCCTTGTATACAGAGTGTCCCATTGTGACCATTATACACAGCCAAAGTTCTTTACCGAAAATCATAAAATTTTGAATAGTGGCAGACGCTTACACAGGACGTGTTTAGGGAAGGGTGAGAACACCGAGGGTGGCTCTTCATGGGGAAGGGGGTGAACCACCCAAGTCCTGGCACAGCCATTACGTGAGGCCATGGTTTTTATACTAGGAACAGAAAATTTCACCTTCCTACGACTTCACCCTGGCCAAGTTATATATATATATATATATATATATATATATATATATATATATATATATAATATAAATATATATATACACATACATATAGATAGATAGACAGATAGATAGATATAGATATGTGTCTATTGCCAGACGCCTCAATCCCATTCGGGGTGGCCACAAACAAATCGCCTCCATGTCGCCTTGTCCCCCGCCATTTCACTGCCCTGCTCCCAGCTCATACCCCCTTCTCTCATATACCTCTCCACCCCATCCCTCCATCTCTTTCTCGGCCTCCTCCTCCCTCTCCCCCCCCCTCCACCTCACTCACATACACTCTCTTCGTCAGTCTTTCACCCTCCATCCTCTGCACATTGCCAAACCACCTCAGTGTATTCCTCCTAACGCTTCCTATCACATCCACAACCACACCACAACGCTCCTTTATATCCTCATTTGTCAGCCTATCTCTCCATGTGACTCCACAGGCTCCTCTTAAATAACTCATTTCCACTGCCCTCACTCTTAACTTGTGTCCTTCCAACAACGTCCAAGTTTCACTTCCATACGTTAGAGTTGGTATCTCAATACTGTCATGTAGTAACTTTTTCACTTCCATGCTCACTTCCCTGTTTCTTATCACTGCTTTCAAAGAACCAGCAACCTTCCTTCCCTGCTGTACCCCTTCAAGCACTTCACCCTCCAAACCTCCATCCTTACTCATCACACTACCCAAGTACTTAAACGTACTCACATTTTCCAATTCTTCACCATCCAACCTCGCTGTACATGCACTGACTTCACCTCTCTCAAAGACCATCTCTTTACTCTTCGCTACATACACCTTTAGATTCCGTTTCTTACACACTCTCCGAAACTCATCCACCAAGCCTTCCAGCTCCCCTTCGTCTTCAGTCAACAACACAGTATCATCTGCAAACAACAGCACAAGGAGTTTCCAAACACTACCCTCTCTCACCAGTGCCACTCCAACATCCACTACCCTACCATGTAACTCTTTTATTACCCCATCCATGTACAGCTTGAACAACCATGGAGACATGACACATCCCTGTTTCAACTCAACCTTCAAAGAGAAAAATTCACTTAGTTCACCATCCACACGCACTGCAGCCTTAGCACCATCATATATACTCTTCACAGCATTCAACAACTTCCCATCTACTCCATATAATCTTATTACTTTCCACAATCCTTGTCTATCGACCCTGTCATATGCTTTCTCCAAATCCATTAAAGCCGCATACAACTTCCTTCCCTTCTCTAGAAACTTTTCCACTAAAGATCTAAGAATGAATATCTGATCTACACAACCTCTTCCCTTCCTAAAGCCTCCCTGTTCTTTTCCAACTAATTCCTCTGTTCTTTCTCTAACTCTGTCAATAAGTATCCTACCATACACTTCTCCTATTATACTAAAAAGACAAATGCCCCTATGATTACCACACACTTCTTTTTCCCCTTTTCCTTTGTACAAGAGAATAATTATACCTGAATTCGAATCCTCCGGGACTCTACCTTCCTCCCAGGCCACTCTGCACATCTTCCACATCCATTCTACTACTATCTCTCCCCCATGCTTCAGTATTTCATCACACACTCCATCAATTCCTGGGGCTTTCCCCGATTTAACTTTCTTCATTGCTTGCACAACTTCGATCCTACTGATTTCTTCCTGTCTTCTCACTTCCCTTCTTCTCCCAGCCATTTCCCAGCCACTTATTCTCGCATTACTTCCATATATATATATATATATATATATATATATATATATATATATATATATATATATATATATATATATATATCCTCTGTGGTACAGTGGTAGAGGGTGCATTTCGTACACGGGTGAACCAGGGTTCGCGCCCAACCAGGGTAATAAATTTTGGGAGTGTTCACATGGCCACATACTGCATTTGCGGACACAAGGGGTGCTGTCGCTTACAATAAAGTATGCTTGCACCCAATCGGTTAGCGCGGGCCAATTACACATGGTTCACAGCCTACACACACATTCAAAGCCACTCCAACACTACAGTTACGCTTAAAAGCACTTCTCACCCTACATTCAATCTCTACCAGACAGCCTAAGCCAGCTGGTAGAGATACATTGGCTGTATCCTCCCGACTTCGGTCGGGATAGGCCGGTCCTGCAGTGGATACTCAATCGGCTGCTGCTGATGATATATATATATATATATATATATATATATATATATATATATATATATTAATTGCAGAGCAGAGGAAGGAAAAACAAATGAAAAAAAATCTAATCCATACACCAGATTACTGGTGTCATCTTTTCATAAAATATCTGTAACAGTTAGACTTGAACAGTTTTGGTTGAAGTTTAGAGGAAATAACTCTGGGGAAGCGAGTTCCAGAGAGATGCAGTTCGTAGAATGAGAGATTTCTGATAGGCAGAAGTTCTGCAATACGGCTGAGTGACATTCCAGTTATGGGCGCAACCAGATGCCCGTGTAGCACGAGGGAAGGCATGGTGAGGTGGCACATTGGTCGTAACTTCGTCTGAGCATTTGCCATAATAATATCTGTAAAATAATGCAAGGGAGGCAACATTCCTTCTTATTTGTGTGGGAGGTAGTTTATCTGTAATAGCAAGGTTGTTAATAATTCTAACAGCTTTGTTCTGAATTTGGTCTAGTTGTTTTATGCAACCTCTCCACATCCATTCCACAAGGGTGAGCAATATTCAAGCTGAGAGCGCACATGACTTATAAATTATATCTAACTGCTCGTCAGTGAAGAAGTTACAAACTCTGTACAATAATCCAAGTTTCTTTGAGGCGGTTTTAGCAAGTGATCTGACATATAGATAGATAGGTTGATAGATACATACATACATAAATTGATAGATAGATAGATTCATAGATAGATATAGATACAGATATATATGTATCTACAGTATATCTGTCTATGTATATATAAATAATCATTCACACACACACACACACACACACACACACACATATATATATATATATATTGTTACATAGCCTATGATTTCATCATCCTTTGTGTAATTTTAACGCACAGTATGCTGCATGTTTGATCACGAGCGTGTTCTGCCTCAGTCCCCCCCTTCTACCGTTATAGTGGAGTAAGTCGTTCTCTCTGTTGTCCAGAGCGGGATTGTGAACTCTATGTCCCCATGGCTTTCATTTGCGCGTCCTCTTACAAGTTGTATCAGGCTCTGCCGGCCCCTATATAATGAGCTCAGTCTCTGCATCATTGCCACTTAGATCTGCTCCTCATTTTGTTCACATCTCTGTCCTCCCCTGTACAGATATTATTATTGTGAGTGCTCAAGAAGTCTCCAACCATCTAGCAGCTGTGTGTAATTTGAGTATAACTGTTATTGCATTTTTTCTTGTACTGTATAGCATAAGTTTAATTTGTAGGCCTAGTGAAGTTTTTGTAATTCATGTAGGGTTCTTTATGTCAGTCATTTTTGATAATAGTTTGTATCTGTAATTATTTATCAGGCATTCACTGAGTATTATCTGGTATCTCATTTTATCAGGGCTGACTTAGATAAATTTACTCTTGCTAACTTCGTGTTAATAGAGGCTATTGCAGTTAACCATATATTTAACCTGTTTATTTGCCATTACATTATCCTTATGAGTCCTGAATGTTTTGTTGTTAGTTTAAGCATTAAACTTTAACTTGTAATTTTACCTAACTCTTTTGTTTTGAACCTGGAACTTTACGGGACAGTAGTGATTTTTAGCATTCTCACTTAAAGTGTACGTTATCTTTCTCTGTTCCGTAACATAAATTTGGCGACCTCATATCAGGATATTCAGGATATTATCATAAGGATATTGTTTGATATTTTGTGACTGTGATATATTCATGATGGCTACTATTTCTACACTTGATGAAGCCAAAGATTTTTTGTCAAATGTGCAAACAGTGTGTGATATAGAAAACAGAACAAAGAATGAACTTAAGCTTGTTGCTCAACAATTGGGAATTGTTGTTCGCTCTCATCATTCTAAAGATCAAATTGTTGACATGATTAATGAAAGCTTGTTTAATGTAACTCCTCCAAATGAGCAAACGCAGATTGAATTAGCTAAGTTACAGCTAGCCCTGCAGGAGGCTAAGGCTAAGGAGGCTGAGTTTCACGCACAAGTTGAACTTGCTAGGATTCAGGCAGACCATGAGTATCGCATGAAACAATGTGGAACTGGATCATCTAGCTCTGATGATTTTGATGTGGCTAAAAATGTTAAACTTGTCCCTCCTTTTAATGAATCTGATTTAACAAAGTATTTTCAGTTGTTTGAGAGGGTAGCTACAGGTTTTAATTGGCCTAAAAAGTATTGGCCAGTATTCCTTCAAACTGTTCTCACCGGTAAAGCTCAAGTAACTTATGCATCTTTGCCTCAGGATCAGTCTGATAATTATCATGTAGTTAAGAGCTTGATTCTTAAGGCCTATGAGCTTGTTCCTGAAGCTTATAGAGTAAAATTTAGGACAACTTACAAGCAAGAGAAGCAATCCCATGTTGAGTATGCAAGAATCAAAGAAGATTTGTTAGAGCAGTGGTTAAATTCTAAGAATGTGGATTCTGATTTTGGTAAATTTAAGCAGATGATTTTGCTGGAGGATTTCAAAAGGTGTATTAGTAAAGATGTAAGCCTATATCTTGATGAGAAAAGAATAGATAATTTGTCTGATGCTGCAGTTTTAGCTGATGAGTATGTTCTCACTCACAAGAGATATTCTAGAGAAAAAGGGAAAGCTGAGAGTAAGTACGTTGCCTCTACTCAGAGTACAGGTAACAGGAAAGAGAATAAGGATGATGTTTCTCAGGAAGTAAATACCAGCTTCACCTCTAGATTTCAGAAAAGTAAATGTACTTATTGTAGTAAGCTTGGTCATACTACGGAGAGATGTTTCAGGAGACAGCGTGATGTGAACAAAAAGGAGTCTTTAAATATTCAGTCAATTGGTCTAGTGTCCACTCTTGAGAGTTCCCAGAATTCTTAACCTGCTTTGAGGGGTAACTTAAATTCTCATGATGGAGCTCCTCTTTTGAGCAGTAACGTGGGTGACACTCTCAAGAGTTCATGTGCTAATTTCCTGTCTGATGGTTTTGTCAGTCCTCTGGACAGTAATGACAGGAAATCAGTTAAAATATATCGTGATACAGGTGCTTGCCAATCCCTTATGCTGACCAGTGTTCTAGGCTCTAATGTTAATTCCTCTGATGAAACTGTAATCTTACAAGGTGTAGGGAATAATTACTTCTCTGTTCCTCTGTGCAGAGTGAATTTAGAGTCTGGTTTTGTTAATGGTTCCGTTATGGTTGGGTTGGTTGAGACACTCCCAATGTCAGGTGTAACTTTCTTACTTGGAAATGATATTGGTGGAAGTCAAGTGTGTCCAGCTCCTCAGTTGTCTAGTGAGCCAGTGGCTGCGTCCCAGGATTGTGATGTCCCTGATGTGTTCCCTGCATGTGCTGTCACTAGGGCTAAGTCTAAAGTTACTGGTGATTTAGAGGATAATGATGATGATGATGTTATCCTAGCTGACACTTTTCTTGCTAATTTGGACCACTCACCAGATGAGGCAGTACCCCGTAGTGTTGATAATTTGTCTCGTCAAGAGTTGGTTGAGTTGCAGGTTGCTGACCCTGAGTTGAAAGGTCTAGCTAACTCTGCTTACAGTGAAGAAGAGTCAGCCGGTGCTTCTACTTGTTATTATGTAAAGTCAGGAGTACTTATGAGGAAGTGGAGACCCCCAACAGCATCAGCCGACTGTGAATGGGAGGTTGTACATCAAGTTGTCATCCCTCGTGTTTGTAGGCAGGATATCATTAGAGTGGCTCATGATTCCAGTTTGGCAGGACACCTTGGAGTGAGGAAGACTGTGGCACGCATTTTGAAACACTTCTACTGGCCAGGTATCTTCAGGGATGTTTCCTGGTATTGTAAGTCTTGTCACACCTGTCAAGTTGTGGGGAAGTGTAATCAGACCGAAAAGGTTGCACCTCTAGTTCCCATTCCTCCTTTTGAGGCGCCTTTCACCCGTGTGTTGGTGGATATTGTGGGCCCTCTTCCTAAGACTTCTTCAGGATTTTCTTATGTGTTGACCCTGATTGATATGGCTACTCGTTATCCTGAAGCCATTCCACTTAGAAATATCTCAGCAAAGAACGTAGTTAAGGAAATGCTAGGGTTCTTCACAAAGTTTGGTCTGCCCAAGGAGGTACAGTCAGACCGGGGAAGTAATTTCATGTCAAACGTTTTCAAGCAGTCTCTGAAAGAGTTGGGCATCACCCAGATCACGTCTTCAGCTTATCATCCCCAGACCCAAGGAGCGTTGGAGAGATATCATCAAACACTCAAATCGATGCTCAAGAAATACTGCTTGGAACATCAGAAAGACTGGGATAAAGGTCTTCCATTCGTTGTGTTTGCTGCAAGAGAATCTCCAAATGAATCACTGGGCTTCTCACCTTTTGAACTACTGTTTGGCCATGAAGTAAGAGGACCCCTTAAGTTACTCAAGGAATGCTGGCTGTCGGAGGAAGATGACGTCAACCTGCTGGAGTATGTGATGAAGTTCAAAGAACGGCTGTCCACTGCTTTACAGCTGGCGAGAGAGAATTTAGGAGCTGCTCAGGAGAAGATGAAGACTTGGTATGATAAGAAGTCCAGGTTACGCCACTTTCAGCCAGGAGATCAGGTTTTGATTCTGCTACCAGTTCATGGGCAACCTCTTCAAGCCAAGTTTAGTGGCCCTTATTTCGTGGAGAAGAAACTCAGTGATGTCAGCTATGTCATCGCCACACCAGATCGTAGAAAGAGCAAGCAACTATGTCACATCAACATGCTAAAGTTATATCACAGGCGGGACGAAAATAATCCAGTCTGCACTGTAGCTGTTCCACCCGAGTCTGCAAGTGAAGCTCTCCCATGCAGTATGAGCCTGAGTGATAGTTTGGGGAAGAATCCTGATATCATGAATGATCTCCAGACTAAGCTTTCTCATCTACCTCCCAAGGAAAGGCAGGAGTTTTCGGCATTACTGCAGGAGTACCCGCAAGTGTTCCGTGCTACTCCAGGAAGAACCACTGTGTTGATGCATGATGTCGATGTTGGAGACGCAAAGCCAATTAAATTGCCTCCTTACCGTGTGAACCCAGTGAAAGTTCCTCTCATCCAGAAGGAGCTTGACTACCTGTTGGACCACAAGATGATTGAGCCCTGTCAGAGCGAGTGGAGTTCTCCTGTCACTCTAGTCCCTAAGCCAGGTGGGTCACAGAGGCTTTGCATTGACTACAGACGTGTTAATCAGATAACCAAAACAGACACTTACCCTCTCCCTCGCGTGGAAGATTGCATAGACAAGATCGGAAAGGCTAGGTACATAAGTAAGTTTGATTTGTTAAAGGGATACTGGCAAGTACCTATGACTGAACGTGCTAGGGAGATCTCATGTTTTGTAACACTAGGAAAGGCTTTTGCATGTTCTGTAATGCCGTATGGTATGAAGAATGCACCAGCCACAATTCAGAAGCTCATGAATGTTGTAACAGAGGGTTTGGCAGGGTGTGTTGTTTATATTGATGATGTATTAATCTTCAGTGACAACTGGAAAGATCACCTATGCCATGTCAGTAAATTTCTTGACCGTTTAGTTCATGCTAATCTTGTAGCTAATTTATCAAAGTGTGAGTTTGGTCAAGCTAAAGTTCAGTACCTTGGGTATGTAATTGGTGATGGACATGTTGCACCACCAGGAGCTAAGGTTCAGGTTATAAGTGATCTTCCCAGACCTAAAAGTAGGAAAGAGCTACAAAGATTTTTGGGAATGGTAGGTTATTACAGGAGATTTGTTCTTAACTTTTCTATTCTTGTATCACCACTTACAGACCTACTGAAAAAGGGAGTTAAATTTGTCTGGACCGATAACTGTGAATCCTCTTTCAACAAACTTAAAGCTATTCTATTAAGTCAGCCAGTGCTCGCTACTCCAAATTTTGCTAAGCCTTTTAAGATGGCTGTTGATGCAAGTGATACTGGAGCTGGGGCTGTTTTGCTGCAAGAGGATGATCAGGGTATTGAACATCCTGTATCTTATTACAGTAAGAAGTTCACTCCACCTCAAAAGAACTACTCAACTATTGAGAAAGAGCTTTTGGCCTTGATTTTGGGTTTACAGCATTTTTCATTTTATTTGTGTTCTGGTTTTGACCCCATAGTCATTTATACCGATCATAACCCACTGAAATTCCTTAGTAAGTTTAAAGATAAAAATCAGAGATTGACAAGATGGAGTCTACTTCTTCAGGAGTATTCATTAGACATACAACATGTCAAGGGGAAAGAAAATGTTATTGCAGATTGCTTATCTAGACTTTAGACAGATTGTTTTAGAGTAATAAGAAATTTCCTTTGTAAATTTCTTTTTCTTTGTGGGGAGGTGTTACATAGCCTATGATTTCATCATCCTTTGTGTAATTTTAACGCACAGTATGCTGCATGTTTGATCACGAGCGTGTTCTGCCTCAGTCCCCCCTTCTACCGTTATAGTAGAGTAAGTCGTTCTCTCTGTTGTCCAGAGCGGGATTGTGAACTCTATGTCCCCATGGCTTTCATTTGCGCGTCCTCTTACAAGTTGTATCAGGCTCTGCCGGCCCCTATATAATGAGCTCAGTCTCTGCATCATTGCCACTTAGATCTGCTCCTCATTTTGTTCACATCTCTGTCCTCCCCTGTACAGATATTATTATTGTGAGTGCTCAAGAAGTCTCCAACCATCTAGCAGCTGTGTGTAATTTGAGTATAACTGTTATTGCATTTTTTCTTGTACTGTATAGCATAAGTTTAATTTGTAGGCCTAGTGAAGTTTTTGTAATTCATGTAGGGTTCTTTATGTCAGTCATTTTTGATAATAGTTTGTATCTGTAATTATTTATCTGGCATTCACTGAGTATTATCTGGTATCTCATTTTATCAGGGCTGACTTAGATAAATTTACTCTTGCTAACTTCGTGTTAATAGAGGCTATTGCAGTTAACCATATATTTAACCTGTTTATTTGCCATTACATTATCCTTATGAGTCCTGAATGTTTTGTTGTTAGTTTAAGCATTAAACTTTAACTTGTAATTTTACCTAACTCTTTTGTTTTGAACCTGGAACTTTACGGGACAGTAGTGATTTTTAGCATTCTCACTTAAAGTGTACGTTATAACAATATATATATATATATATATATATATATATATATATATATATATATATATATATATATATATATATATAGTTGTATAGATAAATAAACAGATATAGATACAGATATATATGTATCTGGAGTATATCTATCTATCCATCTATACACACACACACACACACACACACATATATGTATATATATATATATATATATATATATATATATATATATATATATATATATATATATATAATCATGATCATCATCAGCCCGAAGCAGGGACGATACAGCCAATGTATCTCTACCAAGTGTTTTAGGCTGTCTAGTAGAGACTGTACTGTATGTAGGGTGTGAAGTGCTTGAAAAGTGTGAATGTAGTGTTGTAGTGGCTCTGGATGTGTGTGTGTAGTCTGTGAACCAAGTGTTATCGGCCCACCTTAAGCTGACTGGGTGCAAGTATGATAGTATTTTTATTTTCTATGCGAGGAAGAAGGAACCAAAGGCCAGGAGCCCGCAATAACAGTTCCCTTCAAGAGAAAAACAAAATACAAGAGAGAGCCAAATTCAAGATCCATTCATTTCGAGATACCTGGACACACTGCGTTTGAAAGACTGGAGATCATAGGCAGCAGGAAATAGAGACAGAGGGAGGCAGTTCCAGAGTTGACCTGTTGCATAAATGAAGGACTGAGAGTAACGGTTAACTCTTGCATTAGGGAATTGGACAGAAAAGGGATGAGAATTTGCTGCCAGACGGGTGCTACGCGCCCGTCGTAGAGGTGGAGGAATGCAGGCAGACAGTTCAGAGGAGCAGTGACCATTAAAGTAACGATAGAAAAGAGATAAAGATGCAAACAGTGCGGTGAAGGACAGAGGTTGAAGGGAGTCAGTAAGAGGAGGAGAGTTAATGAAACGAAAAGCCTTTGACTCCACCCTGTTGAGAAGAGCTGTATTTGGGGAGCCTTCCCACACATGATAGTTGCACTCCACACAAGGGCGGGTAAAACCCCTGTATAGAGTCAACAATTGTGCAGGGGTAGAGGAAGAATGGAGTTGGCTTAGCACACCCAATCTCTTGGAAGCAGATTTTACAAGAGATGTAATATGATCTTTCCAAGATAAGTCCCGAGTAAATGAAACCCCAAGCGTGTTCAAGGATGATGCAGGATTAAGCTGAATATTATTAAACATTAGTGGGTATACCTGTGGAAGATTTTGACGGGTTGACAGTTGTAAGAACTGAGTCCTAGATGCATTAAAAACGACAAGATTATTTTTACCCCAGTAAGAGATACCAGCCAAGTCATACATTATGTGTGCCATAGCCTCATCCCTTGTTTGTTGAAGTAACTGCTGATATGGGCGTTGTGGGAACCGAATGGAAAGGTGAAGAGTTGAGTCATCAGCGTATGAGTGGATAGGGTTAGATGTACAGCTTAGAAGGTGATTGATGAATAAAAGGAAGAGAGTTGGTGATAGGACAGAGCCCTGAGGAACACCACTCTTGATAGATCTAGGAGAAGAACGATGGCCGTCTACAACAGCAGCTATAGAACGACCAGAAAGGAAACTATCAATGAAGGCACAGATAGAAGGATAGAAACTGTAAGATAGCAGTTTGGAAATTAAAGATTTATGCCAGACTCGATCGAAAGCCTTTGAGACGTCAAGTGCAATGGCAAAGCTTTCACCAAAGTCCCGAAAGGAGGATGACCAGGAGTTTGAAAGGTAGGTGAGAAGATCGCCAGTGGAGCGTCCCTGACGGAATCCGTACTGACGATCAGAAAGAAGGTTGTGATAAGAAAGATGCCTTAAAATTTTTCTATTGAGAATTGACTCGAAAGCTTTTGAAATACAGGACGTTAAAGTAATTGGACGATAGTTGGAGGGTTGGGAGCGGTCACCCTTCTTTGGGACTGGCTGAATGAGAGCAAACTTCCAGCAAGAAGGAAAGGTACAAGCTGACAGACAAAGGAGAAAGACTTTGCCTAGGCAGTGTGTAAGCACAGAAGCACAGTTCTTGAGAACAACAGGAGGGACTCCATCAGGCCCATATGCCTTGTTAGTATTGAGGCCAGTGATGGCAGAAAATACATCAGCTGAAGAAATTTTTAATGTCAGCCATGAGGAAGTCAGAGACAGGAAGTGATGGAGGAACAGCACGGGAATCGTCTAAGGTGGAATTGGAGGAGAAAGTCTGTGCAAAGAGATCTGCTTTATCAGTAGAAGAAATAGCTACAGAATCATCAGATTAGAGAAGAGGAGGGAAGGATGATGAGGTAAAGTTGTTAGAAAGATTTTTGGCAAGGTGCCAGAAGGAGCGGGAAGAATTCGAGTTGGAGAGTTGAGAGCATTTAGTACAGATGAAATTATTTTTAGCAGAGCGAAGAACAGACTTAGCATGATTCCGGGCAGAAACGTAAAGATGATGTGATTCAGGGGTGGGTTGGCTCCGGTACCTTTTGTAAGCCCTCACCTTGTTGCGGACAGCATTAGAACAAGCGTGATTAAACCAAGGCTTTCTTATGTTAGTCAAAGGATATGAGAAAGGAAAGTATGCTTCCATGCCCGAGAGAATAACCTCCGTAATGTGCAAGGCACACTCAGATGGCTCCCGGCCATGGAAGCAATAATCATTCCACGGAAAATCAAAGAAGTACTGCCTGAGGGCCTCCCAATCCGCGGCTCCAAAATGCCACAGACGACGTTTCCCTGGAGGGTCCACAGGCCGTACCAGAGTGATAGGACAGGTTAAGGTGATAGGGTTGTGATCGGAGGAGCCCAACGGAGAGAAAAGATTAACAGTGTATGCAGAAGGATTAGTCGTAAGGAAGAGGTCAAGAATGTTGGAGCTCTCTCTAAGGTGGTCTGGGATACGGGTAGTGTGCTGTACAAGCTGCTCTAGGTCATTAAGGATAAAAAAGATGTAGGCTTGTTCACCAGGTGGATCAGTGAAAGGAGAGGAGTATGCGACACTGGTTCAACCACAGCACCCCTTGTGTCCACCAGAGTGGTCAGTGGCTCGGCGAATGCTTCCCAAAGTTTTTACAACTCTGGCAGGAGGCGAACTGCGCCCACCAGCGTTTTTCGTTTTCGTTTTTAAAGGCTCCACCATGCTTGCATGTGTCGGCCTTGGTCACCTAATGGCGGCTCTCCATGCTGCACGATCCATTGCAGTCTCCCTGTTCAGTCCCTTAACCCTAAGGTCACACTTAATGACCTCGTCCCATGTCTTTCTCGGTCTACCCCTCATAACCCCACCCCCAATATTAACACTTCTCATCCCCAATTATCATCCCCCATCCTCTCCACATGTCCAAACCACCTCAATCTACCTCTCCTCATCACAACACCAATACACTCCAGTCCCATCCTACCTCTCAACTCTTCCATTGTAAACCCAGCCCCTCCAGGCCTTGGACACAGGGACGCACTGCACATCCACCTAATCATTGTCATTTCTGTACGTCTGAGCCGGCGAATATCTTCCTCCTTCACTGCCCAGGTCTCACTGCCATACAGCATTACACTCCTAACACATGCTGCATACAAAGACCCCTTAGCACGTAGGGAGAGCCCTCTCAATGTCAGGAGAGGCAAGAGCTCCCTGAACTTCTTCCAACCACTTCTCACTCTAGCCACAGAGCTAGCTCCAGCCTCACCTCCAGCAGACAACATGTCTCCCAAATAAAAAAACTCTTCCACACACTCAAGAGATTCACCAGCAAGTTCAATCCTTTCACGTCTGACAATCTCCACCTGCTCACCCCGGCACGCCGTACACATAAAATCAGCATTATCACGCAGTCTACCTCTGATACCACTACATCTCTTATGCACCCATTTATCACACACACTGCACAAGATAGAATTACTTCCCACGCCCTTGTGGCAAACTGCACATGGCCACTCTCCCTCGTCTTTGACAGTACCGCCACCAACCCTAGATATCATCACTTTTGCTTTATCTGCATTTACCCTTAAACCCTTTTTCCCCATACCATCTCTCCACTTCCTAAATCTTTCCTCCGCCTCCCTTTCATTCTCTGCAATCAATACCAAATTATCAGCATACAACAACTCCCACGGGAGTCCGTTTCTAAAGTCACGTGAAATGGCTTCAGGTACCATGATAAACAACATGGGACTCAAGACTGACCCTTGATGCACACCAACGTTCACGGAAAACTCATCACTCAAATCTCCATTAACTCTCGCCTGGGTGCGAGCACCCACATACATGGCCATAACCACCCTAACCAACCACTCCTCCAAGCCAAGCTTTCTCATTGCCCACTTCACCACCTCTCTAGGGACTCTGTCAAAGGCCTTTTCCAAATCAACAAAAACAAAATAAAGATCCTTTCTCCTACCAATATATTTTTCCTGAAGCTGTCGAACAATGAATATGGCATCAGTGGTCCCCCTACCTGGCATGAACCCAAACTGCATCTCATCAATATGCACTCTTTCTCAAATCATACCTTCTAAAACTCTCTCCATTACCTTCATTATCTGATCTAAAAGCTTTATACCCCTATAATTTCCTCTTTCCAGGGCATCACCCTTCCCTTTATATACATTTACAATTACACTCTTCAGCCAATCATCTGGGACAACACACTCATAAATAATCTTATTTATCAGGTCAGTGACTAAACTCACCCCTATATCGTCTGAGGCTTTCAACATATCGGCAGTCAACCCAGACACACCTGCTGCCTTCCCCACCCTCATCCTGCCTATTGCCTCACTCACAGTAGCAGTATCAATCAAAGGCCAAGGGTCAGACACTGGATCTGCTAGCTCCAAACCTTCCCTGTCCCAGTCAAACTCCTCATTCAACAACCGGTTATAATGCTCTCTCCATGCATCTTTAATATCCTCACTGTTCACCACTACCCTTCCTTCACCATTCTTCACACACTGCTCACCTATGATATCCCGATTATCCCTCTTCACCTGACCTGCCACCCTAAATATAATTTTCCATTCCCCATGATTTAGATTATCAAGTAATTGTCTCTGTGACTCAGACTTTGCCCTGTATACCTCTCTTCTAGCCCTACGCTTGGCAGCCAAATATTCCTCTTTGCTACCAACCTTCTTCCATTCCCGGAAAAGCCTTCTTTTCTCCTTAATTGCAGCTTCTACACCCTCATCCCACCACCAAGTTACTTTATGTCTTGGTGGTCCTCTTGTCCAGCCGCATGTTACATCAGTAACTCTCAAGAAATTGTTCTTGAGGGCTCTGTACTGTTCATTAACGCCTCTGTCTACAGCTCCCTGTTCAGCCACCACTCTCTTCAACTCGCTATAGAAGGCATCCCTTACTACTTGGTTTTTCAGCTTCCATATTTTCCTCCTAGGTACATAAGTCCTCTTTTTCATCACTTGTTCTTTAAGCACCATATCACAAATCAATAGTTTGTGCTGCTGCACACACTCCTCACTTCCTATAACTTTAACATCCCTCACTAACCTCCTGTCGGCCCTCCTAACCAGAAAATAATCTATCTGATAGCTATTTCCCCCAGACTCATACGTAACTAACCTACAGCGTGCGAGACGATATATATATATATATATATATATATATATATATATATATATATATATATATATATATATATATATGTATATATATATATATATATATATATGTATATATATATATATATATATATATATATATATATATATATATATATATATATATATATATATATATCGTCCCCTGGAGGGGCTGGGGGGAGGGGTCTCGGCTAAAGCATTAGTGTATGGTCGTGGTCTTTAAATAAAAAAATAAAAATAAAATTTGCATAGCAGTTGACGTTCATCCTGGCCGCGTTTTAAGTAATTTGAGACACGCGACACCCCATCCCTTTGGGGGGGACTGCTCCGAGGGCAGATTGCACCATAGATTTTATGCAGGTACACGAAATTTGACAAAGAAGTAGACCATCACCAAAACCAAGGTATTCATAGGATGGGACCTTAGGGTTTGCAACTATGCCTTTACGTAAATGATTATTTCTTTTCCCTCGCAGTATTGGAGGGGTGGCTCGCAGCTATCAAAATGCCATCTCGTAAATGATTATTTCTTTTCCCTTGCAGTATTGGAGGGGTGGCTCGTAGCTATCAAAATGCCATCTCGTAAATGATTATTTCTTTCCCCTTGCAGTATTGGAGAGGTGGCTCGCAGCTAGCAGAATGTCATGTCATGCTTTAACCCCTTTCTATTCTTTCTAGTTTTTTTCTTTTCTCTTTACATTTATTCATTATTCCTTTCCTTATATAAAGTCTCCTATATCTAATCATATCCCCTATTCGCGTTTATTTATTTGGATTCATCTCTTGTTATATATATCTTATCATATCCCCTATTTTTTTTTTTTATTCATCTGTTGTTATATAAATTATATCTTTCTCCATTGGCTACTTACCATTATATCTCTTTTTTTTGTGTTTTGTGGTAAATATTTCCTACGTCCACATGCACTAGGTCAATTTAGGAAAGATCCCACTTACTGAAAGGCGCAACTATGTCTAATCCCTTCAGTTAAAACTCTTCCATAGACTGAATAAATCCGCTTAACACAAGGCCGTATGAATCCTCAGTTGTTGCCAGTTTAACGATTATTTACATCTTGATCTCAGCGAGGTGGTTGTAGGGGTGTGGGGGAAAACGTCTTATTACCGATAGGATCTCTGTCATTATTATTCATACACTTTTCTTTCACCCCTCGTTCACTCAAGCTCTCACTCTTTAACACTCATAAATTTTTACATTCTCTCTCTCTCTATCTCTCTGACTGTGTGTGTGTGTGCGTGTGTGTGTGTGTGTGTGTGTGTGTGTGTGTGTACTCATATGTGTCTGCAGTATTTTCATTACTCCGTTCTCATATGATCTCGTGGTCAGTCTGCTACCTGTTTGCTATATAGGACTGTACCGCTTTTATACCATATTCTCCAAGACTATATTCATCTGTATATCCACATCTTCATGCCCCTACGCAGCCACTACTTTTCCTTTTCTCATAATACTCGTAACTCTCTCAAATGGCAGCTGATTCTCGTGAAGCTCTTACACTTGACAGCGCTATTTTCACTCTTGTCACACTGGACAGCCCTTAGTCTTGATTGCCCTCCCCCCCTCCCACAGTTCACTCTTGACACGCCTCGCTTTTGACAACACTTGTGTTTGAAGCTTTCTGGATAGCCTTCTCTCTTGACAGCTTTCATTCTTGATGCATACTCAACCAGCATCAGATGTCTGCTGATAAATTACCAATATGCTAGGAATCGAACCAGGGACTCTCAGGTGAGAGCCAGGCAGCATACCACTACACCACGACCAGGTAAAAGTTAACTCACGTTGTCACAATCTTGTAACCAACGTCCCTCCGCCCCCACTGTGGGCATCAAGAGGATGAGTTAACCCCCTGGCACTCGGGCAAGTAGATGCTTTTAATCTATCCCAAGCACTTACGGCAAGTCAGAATGAAGAGAGAAACCTGTACTGTACACAGGAAAAATCATCTGATAAATTACCAATATGCTGGGAATCGAACCAGGGACTCTCAGGTGAGAGCCAGGCAGCATACCACTACACCTATCTATCTATCTATCTATTGCCAGACGCCTCAATCCCGTTTGGGGTGGCCACAAACAAATCGCCTCCAAGTCGCCCTGTCCCCCGCCATTTCACTGCCCTGCTCCCAACTCACACCCCCCTCTCTCATATACCTCTCCACCCCATCCCTCCATCTCATCCTCAGCCTCCCCCTCCCTCTTCCCCCCTCCACCTCACTCACATACACTCTCTTCGTCAGTCTTTCACCCTCCATCCTCTCCACATGGCCAAACCACCTCAGTGTGTTCCTTCTAACGCTTCCTATCACATCCACATCCACACCACAACGCTCCTTTATATCCTCATTCGTCAGCCTGTCTCTCCACGTGACTCCACAGACTCCTTTTAAATAACTCATTTCCACTGCTCTCACTCTTGACTTGTGTCCTTCCAACAATGTCCAAGCTTCACTTCCGTACGTTAGAGTTGGTATCACAATACTGTCATGTAGTAACTTTTTCACTTCCATGCTCACTTCCCTGTTTCTTATCACTGCTTTCAAAGAACCAGCAACCTTTCTTCCCCCCTGTACCCTTTCAAGCACTTCACCCTCCAAACCTCCATCCTTACTCATCACACTACCCAAGTACTTAAACGTACTCACATTTTCCAATTCCTCACCATCCAACCTCGCTGTACATTCACTAACTTCACCTCTCTCAAAGACCATCACTTTACTCTTCCCTACTTTCACCTTTAGATTCCGTTTCTTACACACTCTCTCAGACTCATCCACCAAGCCTTGCAGCTCCCCTTCGTCTTCACTCAACAACACAGTATCATCTGCAAACAACAGTACAGGGAGTTTCCAAACACTATCCTCTCTCACCAGGGCCACTCCAACATCCACTACCCTACCTTGTACCTCTTTTATTACCCCATCCATGTACAGATTAAACAACCATGGAGACATGACACATCCCTGTTTCAAACCAACTTTCAAAGAGAAAAATTCACTTAGTTCACCATCCACACGCACTGCAGCCTTCGCACCATCGTACATACTACACCACGACCAGGTTAAAGTTAATTTACGTTGTCACAATCTTGTAACCAACGTCCCTCCGCCCCCACTGTGGGCATCAAGAGGATGAGTTAACCCCCTGGCACTCGGGCAAGTAGATGCTTTTAATCTATCCCAAGCACTTACGGCAAGTCAGAATGAAGAGAGAAACCTGTGAGTCCCTGGTTCGATTCCCAGCATATTGGTAATTTATCAGATTATTTTTCCTGTGTACAGTACAGGTTTCTCTCTTCAGCATCAGATGGTTTGCTAATTACGTTTCTTGGAACTGTTCTCAGTTCCCCTATTCTCTACTGGAAGAGCAGCAAGAAAGAGGTAAAAAAAAATGTGCCAAAGATTTGCATAATCCAGCATTTCTCCTCATTTAAGTCTGTGAATAATTGCACTGGTTTCGGCTGACAAATTCCATAAAAAGAAACCTATTCAGCTGAAAGATCCCATGGAAAACTCTTTGCTGTTGTGGGGTAAAGGGAGTACATGCTTTTGGTTATATAAGGAAAAAAGTTATGTTTTCTACCTCAGTGACTACTACCGTACGTTATTGTAGCATGTTTAACACTAAATGTAGCGTTTGTGATTTTGCTTTTGTAGTCTATACCACAGTACGGTACAATAGGTGTCACTATAATCGGAAATATTGAAGGAGTTGTTCTTTAGTGTTATGAACAGTGGCTATCACCTCCCAAACTTCGTCTCGTATGTAGTGTGGTGTGGCTTCCCTTTGCAACTTTCTTTCATGCCTGCTTGGACGACCTGCACGTACCAACCGCAACATTATGTCTTCAACTCGCTCTTCCCCTGGCCCTGGACAATTGATTGACCTCCAGTTTGTTTCAGAGGTTAGGGAAACAACTGGAGACTTTGTGACTAAAATCTAAACATGTTTGTTTACATATAAGTGTGTCAAAACACCCAGTGAACACCCGATTTCCCGTAAATGCTGCACGATCAACAAATGTTAATAAGCACACCACCGTAGCCTAGGTGTTAAAGAAACACAGAAGAGAAGTTCCCAACCCAACGTATGATATGCCAGACCTGGAAATGAACATGCTGATGAGGAGAGGAGGGAAATGGGGACAAAATTGTCGGGGGTTGAGCCCCTGAAGAGTCTGAGCTGTAATACACACACACACACACATATATATATATATATATATATATATATATATATGAAATGCCCGCGTGGCAGGGTGAGCCCGACACCACCACCCCAGGAGGGTACAGGGGGGTGACACACACCTCACGAGGAGATAATGGGGCGGCTGTATTTTTCTGACGAGTTGTCCAGGCAGGAACGACATATCTCCCCCGTGACCCAACGTCTCTCTTCCCTGCAACCAGACCACCGGGCAGTGTACAGTGAAAGTACACTACACTTCAGTGGAGGAAACACTCGCCAGAATTGGGGTGCGACTTGCAGACGCAAAGTCCCAAGCAAGCCCTCGGATGCTGTATCCACCAGATTGGCCTCCATAAAAGGTGAGGACTCAGGAGGAGCCTCTAGCCTTGCTACACCCCAGGGGAGCAGTGGCACAGTAGTGCCCACCAGGTCTACTGTGGGTGGAGTGACCACCGGTTCTCTATCCTCTGCCACTCACCTTTGGGAGACAGCACGTCGGCACGTCCTACGGACGACCTTCGCTGGAACTCCCCAGGAGGGAGGTGGGCCCAGGGGTAGACTCCATCAGAGATACCACTTGGGATGGGCCATCGGTCGTCCCCCAAGGCTGCCCCAACCACAATGAAAGGGGGACAGACTCCACCGGAGCTGCGGCTTTACCCAGGAGTGCCCACCTGGTCTCCCTCTCCTATCATCCCTGGGACAGGCACCCCAGTCCCAACGATAGGAGAGCAGACCCCACTGGAGCTACGGCTGTTGCAAGGAGTGCCCACTGGGCCTCTTCTTCCCCCCGTCACCAGGTTCTGCAGCACCTAGAGGAGTCCCTTCAGACTCCTCCTTCACCCCTGTCCCAGTGCCCAGTGGGGCTGCCTGGCCAAAGGAGTGTCCCTCGGGCCTCCTGTTCACACCCCGGACTGGAGTTTTGGCAGGGTTCGCCAGGCCCACCAAGCTGGGGAGCAGGCCTCTGGTCGCTCCCTCTCTGTGAGTCCCAGAGCTCCTACAGAGGGTAGTGCCTCTTGCTCAGCCTGACCCTCCTGTGGCCGAGCGAGGCGCCCCTCTCCCAGCCTTTCTTCTCAAGAGGGTGGGATCTGCTCCCCCACAGGTACCCTGCCAGGGACCAGTCCAGGCGAGACGTCCCCGAGGCCAGGTGTCCTGTCACTGCAGCCCCTCCTTCTCCACCCCCAGGCGCTGCTGGACTCCACTGGATTGAGAGGCCACAGTCCACCACCGATGGCCTCCTCCAGCAGGTGAGGCTGCAGCCCCCGGAGTCAGCAGGCCACCCCCGATGCCTGCTGCAGCCGCCAGACCTCCCCCGGGGCAGGCGGCTGCAGTCCCCTCCTGACGGCAGCCCCTGCCGGACGAGACCACGACCCAGCCAGGGCGCCGTCCTCTCCACAGCTGACCCTCGGCCCGGGCCTCCCCAGGTCTGCCCCCAGGACCTCAACTATGACTAAGGGCCAGCGCCGTGCTGTGCACCTCCTGGCCCTATTCAGCCCTAGCCCAGAGAACCCTGCCTCGCCCAGGGCCTCCATAGAAAGAGGGCCACCCACCACGCCACCCACCAACTCCTATGGGACCCGTGGTGACCTCACTGGTGACCTACCCCTGGACTACAATCCTGACGGCCCGCCCCCGACGCCTGGACGCCACCTGTGGTTCCTGGCGTAAGGGCCTCCCACCTCCCGTGCCCCAAGCACCTCTCTCATCCTACCCCGTGAGTAAAAGACTCTGAGGCTGTTTGTTCCCAATGCTTGTAAGACCCGACCCCAGTGCACCAGCCCTTCCCCTCCCCCTTCCCCAGTGCTCCCAGTGTTCCCCCTCTGTCCCCCCCCCCCGTGTTACCTACCCTGTGTGGAACAGCGAACTCCCAAAAGAGAAACTCATGCGTGGAATGTGTCGCCAGGCCCCGGGTTGCCCCCAAGTGTGAACTATTCCCCCCCCCAAGTGTTATACATAACAGACAGCACCAGTGTCGTGCCTCTTTCCCCTGGACCTGTCCATGTCTATGTAAGCCGAATGTGGCATACAAGGTATACTCCCAGCAATCAGCTCCGTGAGGAAGTGTGTCCGACCATAGCATTCTCCCCTCCCCCCGGCCCCTGTCACACAAATACATAGTAAGTGCTATATTCTTTCGTCCTATGTCACACACAAGTAGCATAAGGGTAGCTAGGGTATCATCTGTGTCGGTAGAGAGGTGGCTTGCAGTCCTAACGGACCCAGGTTCAAATCTCCGCTGGGGCAGGGAACAGTTTAAGGATTTGAATTTCATTATAGCAGGCTTTACTGATCTACCAGGAGACCCGCCGACATGTCATAAAAACACCCCCGCTAATATCAATACACCAGTCCTGTATGAGACAGCCCTAGCATGTATTCAATATGGACGGTGGGTGTTAGCGCCGAAGTGGTGAAATGTAGAGATGTATGGTATGTAGGAGGACTACTGGGCCTTGAGAACAGGCTGTGAAGCCTATGCCCAGAGTCGGACACATAAAAAAAAAAAATATGAGGCCGTTCATGTTACGCTAGTAAATATGTAAGGACCTGAGTTTATACTGCCGTATATGGGTGACAGAGCGACTTGGAGGCGTTTTGTCTGTGGCCACCCTTTGCGGGATTAGGGCGTCGGGCTATAGATAGATAGATAGATATGTCATGCATTTGGGTATATTGAGATACATGTGACTGTACTTGCCATATACATGAGACAGAGCACACCTGGTGTATTGTGTGGGCCATGCGTGTATCACTGTGTGGGAATTGCCCTTTGTGAGAAAAGGTAGAGTACTAAGTATTGGTCAAACTCGCTGAACTAGGTGGAAACTTTAGTGAAAGAACTAGCCTTCTGAGACTGTCTTGTTATTTTATGTCACGTAGTTTTGATCACGGATTGTTTGTATAATTGTTTATTGTTAATATATAAGTGTGACTTTGACTAGCTGTGTTTGGGCCTTCCTTCCTTGCCTATGACTGACCCAGTCGACAGCAAAGAACCCAAGGGCGCACCGTACCTAAGCCCGAGAAATCGGGACTCACAATACACTACATAACAATAATATATATATATATATATATATATATATATATATATATTATGCACACACACACAGACACACAGACACACAGCCAGCATATATGCTAATTTTTAAAAAGTCAACACTGATACCGGTCAGCAAACAAAGTAGTGCCATGAACATGGTCCTCATGATCTTGATGTTATAGGACGATCCCCTTGTCACAATGAGTGCATCACCTCTTTGTAGACTTCACCAAACTTAGCTTATTCTTATGTTGCCGATATGAAATTAGGTTATTACGTATGTGTTATTGTTTCAATGTTATGTCGACATCTTCAGACTGAGAATGTCATTTGTCGTTCATGCTTGCTGGTACCAAACGATTATATTTCCTTTATAAGAGCCCCCATTGCAGGAACCGATTTAATGAAGCACATATGTGACGCATCTGTTTGGAAAAGTCAGTCCTTAGCTGAATAAGATAATCAAGAGATAACAAAAACATAACATAATAAATGTCGTCCTCGGGCTAAAGGTTGTCTTATGCCTAAATGTTTGATGTGTTTGGTTATCCTATGTTGTCTAATGAAACTCATATGGCTGTTTGCATGATCTGACTCCGTATGTGTCGACTTTCCTCATCACCTTTACATGTTACGAGTCTATAGTCACTGGCATTCAGTTGCTTGTTGTCAAGACAAATATATTCATATTACTGGCACACTTTCTCACATTAGCTCTTAGTGTCATCGAAAGTTTTTCTTATTATCTATCTGTCAATCTATCTATTGCCAGACGCCTCAATCCCGTTCGAGGTGGCCACAAACAAATCTCCTCCACGTCGCCCTGTCCCCCGCCATTTCACTGCCCTGCTCCCAACTCACACACCCCTCTCTCATATACCTCTCCACCCCATCCCTACATCTCATCCTCGGCCTCCCCCTCCCTCTTCCCCCCTCCACATCACTCACATACACTCTCTTCGTCAGTCTTTCACCCTCCATCCTCTCCACATAGCCAAACCACCCCAGTGTATTCCTCCTAACGCTTCATATCACATCCACATCCACACCACAATGCTCCTTTATATCCTCATATTTCAGCCTGTCTCTCCATGTGATTCCACAGACTCCTCTTAAATAACTCATTTCCACTGCTCTCACTCTTGACTTGTGTCCTTCCAGCAAACGTCCAAGCTTCACTTCCATACGTTAGAGTTGGTATCACAATACTGTCATGTAGTAACTTTTTCACTTCCATGCTCACTTTCTTGCTTCTTATCACTGATTTCAAGGAGCCAGCAACCTTTCTTCCCTGCTGTACCCTTTCAAGCACCTCACCCTCCAAACCACCATCCTTACTCATCACACTACCCAAGTACTTAAACGTATTCACGTTTTCCAATTCCTCACCATCCAACCTCGCTGTACATTCACTGACTTCACCTCTCTCAAAGACCATCACTTTACTCTTCCCTACATTCACCTTTAGATTCCGTTTCTTACACACTCTCCCAAACTCATCCACCAAGCCTTCCAGCTCTCCTTCGTCTTCACTCAACAACACAGTATCATCTGCAAACAACAGTACAGGGAGTTTCCAAACAATATCCTCTCTCGCCAGGGCCAGTCCAACATCCACTACCCTACCTTGTACCTCTTTTATTACCCCATCCATGTACAGATTGAACAACCGTGGAGACATGACACATCCCTGTCTCAACCCAACTTCAAAGAGAAAAATTCACTCACGCACTGCAGCCTTAGCACCATCGTACATACTCTTCACAGCATTCAACAACTTCCCATCTACTCCATATATTCTTAATACTTTCCATAATCCTTGTCTATCCACCCTGTCATATGCTTTCTCCAAATCCATGAAAACCGCATACAACATCTTTCCCTTGTCTAGAAACTTTTCCACTAAAGATCTAAGAATGAGTATCTGATCTACACAACCTCTTCCCTTCCTAAAGCCTCCCTGTTCTTCTCCAACTAATTCCTCTGTTTTTTCTCTAACTCTGTCAATAAGTATCCTGCCATACACTTTTCCTATTATACTAAGAAGACAGATGCCCCTGTGATTACCACACACTTCTTTTTCAACTTTTCCTTTGTACAAGGGAATAATTATAACTGACTTCCAATCCTCCGGGACTCTACCTTCATCCCAGGCCAATCTGCACATTTTCCACATCCATTCTACTACTATCTCTCCCCCATACTTCAGCATTTCACCACACACTCCAGCAATTCCTGGGGCTTTCCCCACTTTAACTTTCTTCATTGCTTCCACAACTTTTATCCTACTGATTTCTTCCCGTCTTCTCACCTTCCTCCTCCTCCCAGCCATTCCCCAGCCACTTATACTCCCATTACTTCCATCCTCTATGTTCAACAATTCCTTAAAGTGTTCTCTCCATCTGCTCACTTTTTCTCCCTTCTCCACTAGTAATCTACCATTTTTATCTTTCACTCCCCTGCTAACTCCACTTCCACCCTGTCTTACTCTTTTCACCTCTTTCCAGAACATTTTCTTACAGTCCCTCCACTTAACACTCAAGTTCCTTCCAAAGTCCTCATCTACCCTCCTCTTACTCTCTCTTACTAATCTTTTCACCTCTCTCTTTCTTTCTACATATAACTCTCTCTTCCACCTCTCAACTTCAACGCCCCTATTTCTCATCCATTCATTGTATGCTTTCTTTTGTGCCACAGCCTGTCTCACCTCTTCATTCCACCACGCTGTTCCTTGCACCCCCCTCCGTCTTCTCTTCATCCCACACACCACATCACATGCTGCACATAATAATTCTTCTGTAAATATCCTGCACACACCTTCCACGTCCCCTCTCTGCTCCAATTCATTTTTGCCCAATCGTTCCTCCACTTCTCTCTTATACTCTGCCTTTTTCTCATCCTCTTGTAACCTTTCCACTCTCCTTACAAATACTCCTTCCTCCCGTTTTTCCCCTCTTCTATTTCTCCATCCTAATTGGACCTTGATTCTGGCCACCACCAAGTAGTGGTCAGAAAGTCCACTCCCCCAACCTCTATAAGCTCTTCCATCCATTACACATTTTCTCATCCTTTCATCCACACACACATAATCAATCATTGCCTTCGTTCCATTCAGTTCACCACCCACCCTTCTCATCACTCGCCATGTATACCTGTGGATCATTTTGTGCCTGAAGAGGGTATTGACTGTCACAAACCCCCTCCCAGCACAAATGTCCACTAACGCACTGCCATTCTCATCTATCTCAGCAGGCACACCCCACTCACCATCTATTGTATCCACCTTCACATTCCCAACTTTACCATTCATATCACCGATCAAAAACACTCTCTCATTCCTTCCAAACTTTTCCATGAACACTTCCACATTTGTCCAGAACTCTTCTCTCACTCTGCTTGCACGATCTTGCGTTGGCGCATACATGCACACAATCGCCCACATTCGTATTCCAACTTTCAATCTTACCCACACAATCCTTGACCCAACTGATCCATACTCTCTTATGCTCTTCTTCCATCTTTTACTCACAACTATACATACTCCTTCTTTTGCCCTCTCATTCTCACCTACTCCTGCACATATACCCCATCCATACTCCGATTCTCTCACACTCTCACCTCTCCATTTCGTTTCAGTTATTCTGCATACATCAACTTTCGCACCGTCAAGCACCTGGACAATCTCTTTCTCTTTCACCTCATCATTCGCTCCCCTTACATTCCAAGTTCCAATTACCATGTCCTTTGTCTGGTCCTTGGTCGTCATCGTTTGGTCAGTCCTTGTCCGAGGTTTATTGTTTGTCTTTTTAGTTAGTTGTTTTCCGGGGAGGGGCACTAACCCTCTTATTATGTTTGGTTTTAAAAGTTGCAATAATAGTTTGCTAAGTAGATGACAGCTGTGGCAGAATCCAGCCTCCTCCAAGAATCCGGTGTCAGTTCTCAGTGGCACTACTTAGGACACTTTCCTTCCTTTCAGCCCCAAGTACAGGTTTCATAACTTACCACAAATCGAAATCCCAGCAGGGGTGTTCAGGCTGGCCGTACCTCCAACACAGCCAGACATTCTCCACCCGCTGCCTTCATACATCATGTTTAATGGCTTCTCCCACACCACCTTTACTCCAGTTATTTCAGCTTGATACGCTGAAGCCACACTGGAAAAAGTTCATCATTTTATCATAGCAAGCTAGGCCTTCCTACAATAGTCCATTAATTTCATCCTGGTGAAACTAAGTCTTACCAGTTATACTGCACTAATTCTTTTTGGCGTAGTCCGCCATGCACGGTAGGCTGCAGGAATTTTCAAAACTAAATTATATTGGAAATTTCTAGACTTTGTAACTCTGAGCTTCCAGATCCAACTTCTTACACATTTTACTGTTGTATATTCAGTTGCATCCACAACCGGGGTTGGTATGAATGTGCTGAGAAACGAGAATCGTGATACTGCCATATGGCGCGAGGTGACCATGGTGTATTCGAAGTACACTCAATCTGCCAATAAAAATTCCTTGGTTCAAATCCCGGTCTAGCCTGGGAATCTTTGTGCAGGGTCTTATTTTTTCTCTCAGTCTCTTTATAACTAAACTGGAAGGGGGACTTTGATTGTTAATTCAATGACTGCATGTAATATTATCTGGAAAGACAGTGCTGTAACATAAAAGGAATGTCTGCCTTCATGACAAACACTTAGTCTTTAGTCATTACACTTAAGCTTTCTTCTACGTGAGTGGGACTGGCACAATATAGGAGTGTTTTGATAATGCTATGGTCAAAAATCAATACTATTATATTTCCCTTTCTATATAACTTTAATTACATTCCTATGCGTTATTAAATGTCTCCAAAGTCAATATACAAACTCATCTATAGAAGGGATTTTGTGATGAACATAAAATAATGCGTTTAGAGTAAGAGGGTCTAGAATACTGACAGCTATGAGGTATGTCCATGTATTCACCACTTCAGAACGATGGAGTAATTTACCAATAATTCTTGCTTCCAAATGGAGACTATATTCAAAATGACATGTGCCCCTAGTACAGAACCATTATTCAGAGTTATATCTAACCACTGCAGCTCAAAATTCAATCTTTTGCTGATTAGATAAAATTGGTGACAAGAAATCAGTAAGAACGACATCCTCGGGGAGAAAAAAGTTAAGTATTTACCCGGTCTGTGCAAATGTCTCATTTTTCACATATAACAAGGGCAAATTAAGGAACTTCATTGTTTAATAAAAAAAAATGCTCTAACAGCCCGGCCATATGGCGCCAAAAATAATAATAATAATAATAATAATACCTTCATACTACTGTAGAATAAAGTCAATATCGTTTTAAAGAATATGTATAATAAAGAAGGGCAAACATTTTCAATTAACCATAAAAGCTAGAGGAGGCCTGCCTCCATCAGAAAATTTAAAATGTCAGCCGGACAGCCAGAGTTTTCTCCAGGCATGGAAGCCGGACGGTATGCACTATCTGCCTTCCCTTAATGTAGGGCCCCCAAACTCGGACACTCGACCAGCAAGTGATGGACACTCAAGGGAACGAGGCACTTAACACAATACGGTTGAGCCCCGCACCTCATTAGCAACTCACGAGTAAGCCATCTGTGCCTAGTGCGACCTGTGACTGTTTTGGCACAAAAATAACTGTAAGTGAGTGTCATTCGTCTCACACAGTTGCAGCCAAGCATGACTACTGACTTGCACTGCAGATCTACGAGAGGTTAGCCAGCATCAAGCAAAAAGCATGGAATCAAGAAGTTTGCTGTTGTGTGTGTGTGTGTGTGTGTGTGTGTGTGTGTGTGTGTGTGTGTGTGTGTGTGTGTGTGTGTGTGTGTTCTTACCTAATTGTTCTTACCTAATTGTATCTTTACAGGAATGAGTCAAGCTCGTACTGTCCTGTGTCTTAAACCATATTTATCGTACATATCCTTAAATTTGTGAATTGTTTTGGCACACACTATTTCATTCGGTAGTGCATTCCATTGATCAATTGCTCTGTTTGGGAAACTGAATTTCCTTACGTCTTTATCACATCTCTTCTTATGCAGTTTTTTGCAGTGTCCTCTTGCTGATGCTTCTCCATATGTTAAGTAATCATTTATGTCTATTTTCTCCTTTCCTGATATGCACTTATATAGCATTATCATGTCACCTCTTTTCCTTCTCACCTGTAGTGTTGGTAGATTCAGTTTATTTAGTCTTTCTTCGTAGCTTAGGTCCCTTAAGCTTGGTATCCATCTTGTAGCGGCCCTTTGAACTTTTTCAATCTTGTCTATATGCTTTTTGAGATGAGGACTCCAGACTACTGATGCATATTCCAGGGTTGGTCTAATGAATGATGTTATTATCCTTCTTAGCATATCTTCATTTATGTATGTGAATGCTATTCTCATATTTGCAAGCAGTGTATACATGTTCCGTACCTTCTCGCTGATGTGATTTGCCGGAGATAGTCTGTTTTTGATAATCACACCTAGGTCTTTCTCTCTTTCTGATGTGTACAGGGTTTTATTTCCTAACTTATAATCCCAATCAGGTCTTTTTCCACTTTTACCAAACTTGATTACATGACACTTGTCCACATTGAATTCCATTTGCCATGTACTACTCCATTCATGAAGTTTATTTAATTCTTCTTGTAGCTCTTTACAAGAGTCTGTGTTAGTAATTCTCCTTTGTATTTTTGCAACATCTGCAAACATATTCAGATAGCTCTCATTTCCAGTGTTACTGTTTATATCATTTATATACACTAAAAACGTGATTGGTGCCAGCACTGAACCCTGTGGTACTCCACTAGTCACTTCTTTCCATTATGAGTAGTTTCCTCTTAGTACTGTCCTCATTTCTCTTTTTATGAGAAAGTCTTGCATCCAACAAAACAGTTTGCCTCGAATTCCTCCTTGATGGTACAGTTTCCATAAAAGTCTTTGGTGTGGTACTGTGTCAAAAGCATTCTTGAAATCTAAATAGATGCTGTCCACCCATCCTTCCCTTTCCTGTATTGTGTTTGTTACTCTGTCATAGTAGCTCAACAGATTAGTAACACATGATTTTCCTTTTCTGAAACCAAACTGTCTTTCTGTTATCATACTGTGTTCTTTTAGATGATTTACCCAAGTTTTTCTTATAAGTTTTTCTAATACCTTGCTTACACCACTGGTCAGTGATACTGGTCGGTAGTTGAGTGGATTTTGTCTATTTCCTTTCTTGAATAAGAGGACAATATTTGCTTTTTTCCAAATATCAGGTAGTTTACCTTGACTCAAGGATTTCTTGAAAATTAAAAATAATGGTTTACTTAACTCCTTTGCACATTCTCGTAATACCCAACATGAAATTTCGTCAGGACCACTTGCTTTTCCTCTGTCTAATCTTCTTAACTCCTCCTGTATTACTTTTTCTGCTATTTGTATATCTGGTAGTATGTGTGGACATGAGTGTTCCACATAGTCCCTCTCAAATTTTTTTTCTTCTGTAAAAACTAATTGGAAATTCTTATTTAGTGCTTCACAAATATCTTTCTCTTGTGTATAAGTGATTCCCTCGTCCGTAATGGATTGTATTATATCTTTTACTTTCGTTTTGCTTCTGATATAGCTGTAAAACAGCTTCGGTTGATCACTACTTTTATTTATTATATCCTCCTCAAACTGTTTTTGGGCTTCCCTCCTTATTCTTGTATAATTGTTTCTTGCCTGTTTGTAATTATTATACGCCCTTTCACTATTGTGTTTTCTGTATCTATTCCACAACAAATCTCTTCTTTCTTTTGATTTTTTACATTCTGTATTGAATCATTTCTGAATTTTCTTATCTGCTTCATTGTGCTGTGGGATGTACTTCTGGACTTCTGTTTCATAAAATTCACAAAATTTTTTATATACAGCATTTAAATCTTGTCCTCTAAGCTCATTTTCCCAATCAACTTCTAAGAAATACTTCTTTAGGTCTTGATAATTTCCCTTTTTATAGTTTAGGCTCTTTTTGTAACTATCATTGCTGTTTACTATGTCATATGCTATCCTGAAGTTATAATTTAGTACTGCATGATTGCTTTTGCCGAGTGGAGGGTGATATATTAAACTGTCAATATCATTTTCTTGCCTAGTAAATATTAGATCTAGCACTGAAGGTACATCAAGTCCTCTTTTTCTGGTGGTTTCCCTCACATTTTGTGTTAAGAAAAACTCTTGTACGATATCCAGGAGCTTTTGGTCCCAACAGCTTTCTTGGCTATTTATATCTAGAGTATTCCAATTTATATTTGTATTGAAGTCCCCAGTTAGTATAATTCTTTCCGATTTCTCTTCCATTTTATGTAGCAATGATCTTATACTCTGAATTGTACTCTCTGCCAGGTCCTCATATTCGTCTCTTTCCCATGTGTTTGATCTGGGTGGCATGTACAAATTGGCTACAATTACATTACCTTCAGATGTGTCGATCTCTACTGCAATCAGTTCTACTTGTGATGGTATATCTAGTTTTATTACCT
>NC_137055.1:22730085-22757585 GCF_032717465.1 Coenobita brevimanus
GGCCAAGGTAAAGCTGCAAAGAAAATGGTTGAAGAGACGAAGGGGAAGGCAGGAGGAAACAGCTTCTGTGAGAAGAGTGGAGAAGTTGCAAGATAGTGAGAAAATGGCAGAGTATAACAGGATAGTGGAAGAAAGATTGGGAAGGTATGAGTTCGAGCAGATGGAAGGGGTGGAAGACGTATGTAAGATATTTACGGAAGAGATAGGCGCAGTGTGTGAGGTGGTTTGTGGAGTGAGGAGGAGATGCAAGGGACAGCATGGTGGAATGATAAGGTGAAACGAGCTGTGGAACAAAAGAAGAAGGCATATAGTGAATGGCTAGCGAGTAGAGGTAGGGGAGAAGATGAGAGAGAGAAGAGAGAAGTATATGTGAGCAGGAGAAGGGAGGTGAAGAGATTGGTGAAGGAGAGTAAGAAGAAAGTGGATGAAGAATTTGGGAGGAATCTGAGTGTGAAATGGAGGGAGAGTAAGAAATTGTTTTGGAAGGAGGTAAAGAAATTAAGGCAGTGTGAAAGGGGAAATAATAGGGAAGTGAAAGATAGGAATAATAGATTGTTGGTGGAGAAGAGAGAGAAATTGAGGAGATGGAAGGAGCACTTTGAGGATTTGTTGAATTTAGAGAGTGAGAGCAGTGTGAGTATAAGTGGTTGGGGAATGGCTGGAAGAAGAGATGAGAGGAGGGAGGAAGAGATCAGTAGGCGGAAGTAGTGGAAGCAATGAAGAAGATAAAAATGGGAAAGGCCCCATGAATTGATGGAGTGTGTGGTGAAATGTTGAGGTATGAGGGAAGGGTTCCAGGGGACTGGAAATCAGGTATAATTGTTCCTTTATACAAAGGAATAGGGAAGAGAGAAGTATGTGGTAACCATAGGGGCATTTGCCTTCTTAGTGCGACTGGAAAAATATATGGTAGAATATTCACTGATAGGGTTAGGCATATGACAGACGAGCTAGTTGGAGAAGAACAAGGGAGATTTAGGAAGGGAAAACGGTGTGTAGATCAGATATTTGTTCTAAGATGTTTAGTGGAGAAGTATCTAGAGAAGGTAAAGAAAGTGTATGCTGCCTTCATGGACATAGAGAAAGCTTATAACAGAATAGATAGGCAAGGTATGTGAAAGGTATTAAGGATATATGGAGTGGAGGGGAAATTGTTGAGTGCTGGGAAGAGTATGTACGAAGGAGCTAGGGCTACGGTGCGAGTGGATGGTGTGCTGAGTGAGTTCTTTGATCTCAATGTGGGACTGAAACAGGGTTGCGTGATGTTTCCATGGCTGTTTAATATATACATGGATGGGGTTGTAAAGGAGGTGCAAGGTAGGGCAGTGGATGTGGGGGTGGCTGTAATGAATAAGGGTGAGATTTGGAAGATTCCCGTGTTGCTGTTTACTGATGATACAGTACTGTTGAGTGAAGGTGAATGGGAGTTGCAAGGTTTGGTGAATGAATTTGGGACAGTGTGTGGGAAGAGAAATCTGAAAGTTAATGTAAACAAGAGTAAAGTTATGGTGTTTGAGAGGAATGAAGTCACAGAATCTACAGTGAAGTTGGATGGTAAGGATATGGAGAATGTGAGTGCATTCAAGTACTTGGGTAGTGTGATGAGTAAGGATGGAACTTTGGGGGATGAAGTGCTTGAAAGGGTACAGCAGGGAAGGAAGGTTGTTGGTTCACTGAAATCAGTGATGAGATATAGGGAGGTGAGTATGGAAGTTAAGAAGTCACTGCTTGATAGTATTGTGATCCGTACCCTGACGGATGGAAGCGAGGCGTGGACCTTGCAAGAGGGGAACAAGTCAAGAGTGAGAGCAGTGGAAGTGAGTTACTTGAGAGGAGCATGTGGAGTGACATGGAGGGACAGGTTGACAAATGAAGATGTGAAGGAACGTTGTGGGGTGGATGTGGATGTGGCTGAGAAGATTAGGAGAAATACACTGAGGTGGTTTGGACATGTGGAGAGAATGGAGAATGAAAGACTGACTAAAAGGGTGTGTGTAGGTGAGGTGGAGGGAAGGAGAGGGAGGGGTAGACCAAGGATGAGGTGGAGGGATGGAGTTGAGAGGTATATGAGGGAGGGGGGGGTGAGTTGGGGGAGGGTACTCAAATGGTGGGTGACAGAGAAACTTGGAGACGTTTTGTCTGCGGCCACCCTTTGCGGGATTAGGACGTCGGGCTATAGATAGATAGCATCACGCGCAAACGCCCAACTATAGTAGGTATTTTTCTGATACTGTATGGACTTACTCCGACCTAATGCAATAAGAATTAGATTGATATGTATTACCATTTTCGTGAAAGAAACGGACAAACGCACTGACAGGCATTATTGCATGTCGCGATTCCTGACAATTTCACATTTCGAAGTGCACTATCGCCACTTTTTTGTATTTTTCTGACACTCCCTGGACTTATTCTGGTCCAGTGCAAAAAGAATTAGTTCGATATCTATTACTGTTGTCGTGAAAAAAATGAACAAACGCACAGACAAACACACACATACACTTAGCTTGATTTTATTATTAACACCCAGCATTATAAATGGGTTATAGGAAACTATAAGGGTTTTCACCACTGAGCTCTATAGTATGGAGAATGCTATCTCCGCCGCGGGCGTGTGATTTGGTCACCATATTGAAACACCAGCACTCAAATTCAAATTCAAATACTTTATTTCCACTAAGCAGTGGTTATTAATAAAGATTCACCCGTCACTGATAATACTAAAACATATATGGATTATGATTTTTTTCTGCCTAGTTCAACGACTTATATTGGGTATATACATATAGCCAGTGAGTTTAAAACAGCGCCATAGGTTGCTGCAGTGTAGCAACCTATGGCGTTGTTTTATACTCATTGGCACTATCCGTGCCATGAAACCGAATGTCCAGATTAATAAAGGCCGGAAGAAGCATGGAAATATCTACAAGAGAGTGTGAACAGAAGAGAAGAGGACATGGAGAGAAAGACTGGAGATAAATGGCCCCCTTGTAGTGGCCTCATTCATGCAGGGATGCTGGGGAAGAAGAATCTTCCTGCCCCAACCCAGGGGACAGTAATGTTATTACCAACAAGATGTATTTCTTGCTTGTGAAATGTAACACCATCTCTCTTCGATGAACTCCCGTGCCTATTTTTATATCCGTAAGCTGCACAGTGGACCATGCCACTATATTTTCCGGAATCATCAGCTGCTTTCAAAAACCCACAGAGCAGCTCAGTACAAAAAAGCTGGCATCAGGCGTGGTGTAACATGGCTACCGCTATATCAGCGCCGCCCTGGCGGCAGCTACATAAATTACACGGTGCTACCCATGAGATAACCTCTCCATACTATAGGGCTCAGTGGTTTTCACTCAGTGTAGGGTCACCTGTAGTAGAAAGTGGGGTAATAAAAGTGAAAGTTAGAAAGGAAAAACAGAAAAGGAGTCATAATGGTGAAAGAAGAAGTAGGCAGTTCTACATCAAATCAATGGATGGTGGTTGCCACCATCTACCACCTATACACAAGGCAGAGAAGCATAGTTACCTGTACTATTCCTATGGTAAGAAAATTGACAGATACAATAGGTTAAATGGCCCACGTTGGTATATCTGCATGTGTAAGGAACGGTGTCACTTGCACGAATAAAATAATTGGAACTCTGAAAATATGAAACACGAGCTTGTAATGCCCAAGGAAGCTAGAAGTGTGAGAAAGGTCCAGCTATAAGCAAAAATTGGAAGGAAAAACGGTGCTGCAGTCACGTGAGTAGGACACCTCCAAAGAAATTGGGCGTGAGGAAATTAGAGTTGTCAGGGTGTGAGGGTAAATGTAAATTTTCATAAAACCCATTCCCGTGTCTCATCCCTTACTATTCGCTAACTTGGCTGCCTCTAATGACTGTTTCATCGAATGTCAGGAGCAGCAGCATGGTGATGGGTAATGATAGCAGAGTGCAAGTTCTATAAAGACATTTTATTTTGTAATGAATTATAATAATTGTTTGGTATGTAAAGAAATAAAACATTAACCATGACTTGAAGTTATGAAAAATTTTCAAAGGCTAAACATCCTATTTGTTATCTGTGAAACACACACACACACACACACACACACACACACACACACACACACTTTATATACAACTGCATTCATTATGTAGTTTCCAAACTCAATCTGAAAACAGTTGCATTTATTATACTCGTTGCATTATGAAGTAAAGGGAAGTTAGTGTCAAACATGTAACTTGCAATGTAAGCATTGCATCTCAAGGCCATATAGATGTAGAGAATTCGACAAACACGTGCAGAAATATGTTTTTGCAAAAGTCATAAAATAAAATAATTAATGCATTACAACCTCCAGTACAAGTAAAACACATCAGAGCAAATGCCAAGAGCTTTGCTACAGCACATGCATTAATGTACGACACACACCATGACAAAAAAAATAATAATCCAAAAGCTCTGTTACAATAAATGCTGTGGCAAATAACAGGATGCATACAAAAAGCCTGCTGCCGAAAAATATTTGTGACACACAAGGCATATTAAAAACTTTCTTGCAGAAGGCCTACATACTCAGGCACATTACAGCACTCAATAAGAACTTTCTTGCAGTAGGCCTACATGCTGTATCAACTGTAACATGTGACAGACACCGAAAGATTTCCTGCGATGTATGTGGGGGTGTATAAGAGGACAGAAACATTTATTTGCAATAAAAATAAATAAATTACCAAAATGTGTTCAGATATGGTGACCAACTGGAGATTAGCCAAATATAATGTTGTGCAGTCCTATAGCGTATTGTGCTGGTAGGATCAGGCTAGTGGTTTATATCTGGAGATGTGAGAAACATTCTAGAAAGTGTTATGCCATAAGATTATGTTAAGGTTTTAGAGATATGAGGAACATTATAGAAACTTCGACATGTCTGCTTGATTTTCTCTTTTTCTTACCACAGGAATTACTTCTTGTCATTACTGCTATTGTGGATTGTTAATTTATGTGCATAATTACATGGGAAAATGTGAGTTGTCGCCTAGGCTCTACAATATTCTGGGCTGCACTAGTGGCTGAGTGTGTGAGGAGTATTTAACCCCTAACCATTGGGAGTCAGTCGGAACTGTAAAAAAATCAATGGCACTGCGGTGCTGGGTATTGGTGGGAACCACACTTGTTTTCCCAGCACAGTTTGTGGTGGCCGCCACTTTATCTCGTCACCAAAAGCTCAGATGAGACTCCTACGAGCTCGCTTAGCCATACCTCACTCGTCTTTGTGACTTTGCCAGTTGTAGGACGATCTTTTCTTAACCTTTCTCGTCTGCTTTCGTTCCCACCTCACGTGGACTTCTGCCTCATCCACCCCTGCCAAGCCTTTTTCCGCGGATACTAGGAAAGGACCTAGTGATGGTGCCATAGGGCGCACCTTGGACACGAATGTGTCTAGTTTATCTAGTAATGGAGAAATTAGCACTTTGAAGGCAGAGCCATAGTTGGGGCCACAAGCAGACACACGAACACATCCTGTTCTTGCAGCGAAAATTAGTCCTCTTCCTCACGTCATTACTCATCGATGCAACGACCTAAAGACCTGAGAATACTTTCAGTAGCAAGAAATAGAGTTGTTGAGTAATTTGGTCTTTAATTCATTTCCCTAACTGCTAAAATTTCTGAGATATTATGGATAGAAGTAAAGCTATTTTGCATTTTTCTTCATACTGAGGTGAGGCACGAGCAGATTTTAGCCCGGCCTCGAGGGGTTAAAGGGACCATCCTGCCTCTGAGAGTGATTAATCTCATAAGGGGCGACCACAAACAAATCGCCTCCATGTCGCCGGGTCCTCCTCCATTTCACTGCCCTGCTCCCAGCTCACACACCCCTCCCTCATATACATCTCCACTCCATCCCTCCATCTCATCCTTGGCCTCCCCCTCCCTCTCCCGCCCTCCACATCACTCCCATACACTCCTCGTCGGTCTTTCACTGTCCATCCTCTTCACATGGCCAAACCACCTCAGTGTATTTCTCCTAACGCTTCCTATCACATCCACAACCACTCCACAACGTTCCTTCACTTTGTTATTTGTCAGTCTGTCTCTCCATGTGACTCCACATGCTCCTTTCAAATAACTCCTCTCCACTGCTCTCACTCTTGACTTCTGTCCCTCCAACAAAGTCCAAGCTTCACTTCCATACTTTAGAACTGGTATCACAATACTCTCATGTAGTAACTATTTCACTTCCATGCTCACTTCCCTGTTTCTTATCACTGCTTTCAAGGAACCAGCAACCTTCCTTCCTTGTTGTATCCTTTCAAGCACTTCACCCTCTAAACTTCCATCCTTACTCATCACACTACCCAAGTACTTAAACCCACTTACATTTTCCATTTCCTCCTTATCCAACCTCACTGTACATTCTCTGACTTCACTTCTCTCGAAGACCATAACTTTACCCTTCCCTACATTCACCTTTAGATTCCGTTTCTTACACACTCTCCCAAACTCATCCACCAAGCCTTGCAGCTCCCTTTCGTGTGCACTTAACAACACAGCATCATCTGCAAACAACAGCATAGGTAGTTTCCATACACTGCCCTCTCTCACTAGGGTTGCTCCAACATCCACTGCCCTACCTTGTATCTCCTATTTAACCTCATCCTTATACAGACTGAACAACCATGGAGGCATGACACATCCTTGTTTCAGTCTAGCCTTCAAATAGAAAAATTCACTCAGTTCACTATCTACACGCACTGCATCCTTAGCAGCCTCATACGGACTCTTCACGGCATTCAGAAACTTCCCATCTGCTCCAGATATTCTTAATACTTTCCACAATCTTTGTCTCTCCACCCTGTCATATGCTTTCACCAAATCTATGAAGGCCGCATACAACTTTTTTCACTTCTCTAGAAGCTTTTCCACTAAGGATCTAGGAATGAATATCCGAACTACACAACTTCTTTCCTTCCTAAAACCTCCCTTTTCGTCTCCAACTAATTACTCTGTTATTCCCATAACTCTCTCAATAAGTATTCTACCATATACTTGTACTTTTCCTATTAAACTAAGCAGACAAATACCTCTATGATTACCACATACTTCTTTTTTCCTTTTCCTTTGTAAAGGGGTATAATTATACATGACTTCCAATCCTCCGGAACTCTACCTTCCTCCCAGGCCAATTTGCACATCATCAACATCCATTCTGTTACTATCTCTCCCCCATGCTGCAACATTTCACCACACACTCCATAAATTCCTGGGGCTTTCTCCATTTTAACTTTCTTTATTGCTTCCACAACTTCCAACCTACTGATTTCTTCCTCTCTTCTCACATCCCTTCGTCTCCCAGTCATTCCCCAACCACTTACACTCGCATCATTTTCATTCTCTATGTTTAACAATTCCTTGAGGTGTTCTCTCCATCTGCTCACTTTTTCTCCCTTCTCCACTAATAGTCAACCATTTTTATCTTTCACTCCCCAACTAACTTCTTTGCCACCCTGTCTAACTCTCTTTACATCTTTCCAGAACATTTTCTTACATTCCCTCCACTTTACACTCAAATTTCTTCCAAATTCCTCATCCACTCTTTTCTTCCTTTCTCTTACTAATCTTTTCACCTCTCTCTTCCTCTCTACATATAACTCTCTCTTCCATCTCTCAACTTCTTCCATGCCCCTGTCTCTCATCCACTTACTATATGCTTTCTTCTTTAGTGCCACAGCCTCTCTCATCTCTTCATTTCACCATGCTGTTCCCTGCATCCTCTTTCGTCTTCTCTTCACCCCACACACCACCCCACATTCTGTACAGATTTCTTCTGTGAATATCTTGCACACACTTTCCACGTCCCCCATCTGCTCCAATCCATATTTACCCAATCGCTCCTCCACTTCTTTCTTTTATTCTGCCTTTTTTCCACCGTCTTGTAACCTTTCCATTTTCTTTGTATGAGCTACTTCCTCCTGTCCATCCTATTTTTTTCTGTTTCTCCATTTCATTTGTATCTTAATTCTGACTACCAGGAAGCGGTAGTCAGAAAGTCCACTCCCCCAACTTCTATAAAGTCTTGCATCCATTACACACTTTCTCATCCTGTCATCTATACACACATAATCAATCATTGCCTTCCGTTCATTCAGTTCTCCAACCACCCTTCTCATCACTCGGCACGTGTATCTATGAATCATTTTGTGCCTGAAGAGGGTATTGGCTATCACCAGCCCCCTCCCGGCACAAATGTCCACTAAAGCACTGCCATTCTCATCCACCTCTGCAGGCACACCCCACTCACCAACTGCTCCATCCACCTTCACATTCCCTACTTTTCCATTCATATATCCATTAAAAAATACTCTTTCATTCCTTTCAAACTTTTCCATGCACATTTCCACATTTGTCCAGAACTCATCTCTCACTCTGCTTGCACGATCTTGCGTGCAAGACAAATTGCAAGACAACTTGCTAAATTTTATGCAAAACCAATTATTTTCTGGAGAAATATGCTAAATTAGCACAGTTATGTTAAATCTTATCACACTGCACTTTATCATGGAGTGAGAAGAAGCCCTCCTCTGCCAGTTTTTATTTTTCATTCATCGTTTTCTGCATGCACCACATCCTTTATGTGTGTAGGAAGGATGCGGATGCTGATGCCGATGTTTATTAAATCACAAATGCTGATGTGGATGCAGATGCAGATGTCTATTTTATCACGAAATCGGATGCAGATGCAGATGCAGATTTAAAAAATTATGGGGATGTTCTGCATGTGAGGATGCGGATCTGGATATCTGATACATCTCTAATAAATAAATGAATATAAATAAATATATATATATATATATATATATATATATATATATATATATATATATATATATATATATATATATATATATATATACACACACACACACACTAGCAGGGGTATCTGCCGTTACCTGGGCCAAGAAGGCGAACACTATAATTCTATTTGCTCTAATTCAATCTTTCTATTCCTGAAAGCCCATGTACCTCTTTTCCTTTCGAAGAGGGGTTATAAGAGGTCCAGGAACTTTCTATTTCAGCTTTCATAAACTAATGCACAGTATTTGTGCACATTTGTTTACTATTACCGGTGGCCTCAAATGACCTCCAACCAGTGGCCCCAAATGACCGCGAAAGTCTACCTCACATAGCCTATGTCAGAACTGGAGGTCAGGTGAGTCTCCACGCCAAAAACTGAGCTGCTGGGTCCAGTCTTTCAAGCATGTATACAGGTGACCTCAAATGACCACCGACCAGTGACCTCAAATGAACTCGGAGGTTAACCATACATAGCCTATGTTCGTTCTAACTGGGGGTCATGTGAGTCTCCATGCCACAAATTGGGCTGGAAGGGTACCCGGCGTTGCCCGGACCAAAAAAGCAAACACTCTACCGGTGACCACAAATGACCCAGTTTGAATTTTGACCCCCTCAAAACCATCCTTGGGTCACCCTGATATATAGCAAATAAAGGTTTGGGGGTCTCAGACTCTTGGTTTCGGCATGATTGAAGGATAAAGAAACAACGCGGCTCTTTTATATATACTCGTGTGTGCGTGTGTGTGTATATATATATATATATATATATATATATATATATATATATATATATATATATATATAGAGAGAGAGAGAGAGAGAGAGGGAGAGAGAGAGAGAGAATCAGGCTCGCCGACTTTCTGGAGTGGGAAAAGGGCTTCGGAAGAAAGTCCCTCAGTATAAATAAAAACAAAGTATGCGTATCTTGAATTATTCGGAATTGAAGTTTCTTTTCTTCTTTTTATTTTGGCTTTAACCAGGGCAAAAGAAACTCCACAAAGCCATTAATGAAAATTGTTTAATTTTAAACGCCGTTAACTCCACTATCGGCTTTAGGTAGATTTCAGCCAAGTCCAGACAATTTTATCCGGCCGAGATTTTTTTTTTTTTTTTTTTTTTTTACTAAGCAAAATGCTTTATAATTTTTGTTGTAACACTTTTCCAGCTTCGCTTTTGATCTTAGGTTTATATTTTACCCAGCTAAAAAGGATTTTATAAACAGCATGAGGCAGAAGGGTTAACACGTACATGTACATAAGGATAATGTAACTAGCGAAAAAAATGAGGCATAAGGAAAACTAATGACTAATAGGAAAAGGCAGGTTACAAAAGAGAATGCCGGGTGCAGTGGAAATACAAAAGAGGACGTATGTTAACCCTATCCATAGTCGGAATAACTCTAATATTGTTTTCTTTAACGCCTGACGATTTATTGTAGCTGAGAGTGAGTACAGCAATCTGAGAAGGGTAATGCTGGTAACTCTGACCCTTTCATTGTTGGGACTACGTTAGTATTTTAATTTAGCTACATAATGTTAATTCCTTGAGTGTGAATGAGGAAGCCAGAGAGTGTTACACTGATACCCTAAACCTCTCATTCTCAGGAGAATCATTGTCATATGCTATTCCAGCTAACGCCAGACGATTTTACTTAACTGAGGATTAAGTCATAGGAGGCTGAGTGTTAACCAAATGTTTATGAGTAAATGAAATAATGTATATATGAAAGTTAATTGAAGAAAATCGAGTTTAACTAGATGATGACAGCAAATCAAGAGAAAAAAGAGAAACTGAGTGATCGGAATTAAGAAAACGAGGAAAAGTAACATAAAACTGATGAGTATAAAGGTAACGAAGATGAAAAGGCGAAAGACAGATAAACTTGGGCATTCTATCAACGAGTGAAAACAGGGAGCACACAGTGAGTGCAACATCCCAAGCCCACCAGCTGGTCTAAGGGCAAGTTTTTAACCATCGACACTCTTTCGCTATCTCTGGTTCAAACAGATTAGCAATGAACTGGCGTTGCCCATTGAATCTGGCCTTTGATCTTTCCCTTTGATATAATTTTTCCTCAGATTTGAAGCTCTTTATTCATAAAATACCCTGAACCGCATTAACAAAAACTAGTCTGCCTCAGTTAAAAACTTTTTAAGTTGATCTTGCCACGTGACTTTGATTTTTCACGCCTAAAGCATGGCTGACGACACTGGCTGTCGGAAATGAGGTTTTCAGGAACCTCTGAGTGGCGGACACAGCCATTTTCCTTTTCCCACCAAGATTTAAAGTGACACTCATTTTCTGTTCAACACAGTGTCACTCAAGCATAGGATAGGTGTGCGGACGACACTGGCAGTTTACCACGCGCCATGGAAGGGTTAGGGACGATGATTTCTGATTTCATATTCGATTCGCTCGCCGCTGTTGCTGCCCTCCTGACCCTAGCCACCTCCAACATTGCCAATGCACAAGGAAGGGACAGAGTGAAAGTGCAAGCGGGAGGGAGATATAGGTGACAGTCAGGACTGTCCTTTACTTAGTGAAGTAAGATTTAAAGAAAAAAAATTGATCCAGTATACTAAAGTTACTAGAAGATAAGAAAACTATGGTAAAAAGAAAAAAGTGTTATAGCCAAAATAACCACTTACAAATGAGTGCCACTCTTGTAATGAAATAAGGATAAAGCAAAAGGAGTCCATTATACTTCAGTAAGAATGGTGGGGAAGGTTTAGCAGGGCTGGGGGGGGGGGGTATTAGCAGGGCAGCCCCGTCCCGCATGGCCTTCCTGGTCTGCATGGACAGCCCGTCCTAACTGCTGACTTTCGCGTTCACTGGGACACAGCCTCACCCCTGCTTCAAAAAGGGCCTCTCTTCTTCACCTCCACACTCCACAGAACATCCACTTACTCAGCTGGGCACAACTGCAAAGGAGGCAAAGGAGAGACGAAGGATTGTTGAGTAGTTTGGTTTCTTACTGAATGTGCTAGGTGGTGTAGTTGCTTAGATATGATAGTTTGAAAAGAAAATGCAAATATCCAAGGGTACAGAAAGCGGCACACCAGATTCAACTTAAGGTCAGAGTGATCATTTTTGCATCTACCAATTTTGATGTAAAGCAGATCAAAACTGTTTTCGTTATTTCGTTCAAACACTGAACCAAATTTTGGCTCTGCCATATGACTTTGATCTTGGACTGATTTTCTCAACACTGAGGCCCTTTGTTCTTGTCTGACGCATAACCGTATGAAGAAGTTTACTTCAAAACGCATAAAGTCTGTTTGAGTTAACCTTGCAGCCTTGGTCTTTGACCTTTCCTTGTGACTCTAACCCTTACTGATTGTTCTCAAAACTGATGCTGTTGTTATTGCCTTATCCTCCACACTTCTACAAGCTTTGGTCTTGTGAATAAAAAGTTTTTCAGTTGACCTCGCCCCGTGATGTAAACCTATTGTTCTAAAAAATTACGGGTTATCTCCAAGGCATGCTCACAACCCGTCCACCAGGTTTAGTTAAAATCGAATAAGACTGCTTGAGATATTTTATTAAGAAACACATATAAGGCAGGTAGTGGTGACCATCCTCCATTGACTTGATGTAGTGCTGCCTTCATCTGTCTATGGTGGATCTACACTGAGTGACAAGCCTAATGGTTTCCCGAGACTCAGGGAACCATTTCCAATGCTGGGTGATAACCTTATACCCAAATGACAGGGTTATGTGGAACCTACTTTGATTCCCATGTTAACTGGGTCAAGAGACAGATGCGGCATCCATTTTAAGAACCCCATCTCCACACTCTTCCCTGTGCCTCGCTGTGGGCTGTCCACCACAAGGGATCATCAGGTGTATGCATGAGATGGTCTGGCAGCGTCAATTGCTTGCCTGTGGTTGTTGCGTCTGCTCGGCAAGACAGATCATAAAATTTGCCCTTCCCCCGTGACCTTGACCTTTGAATTATTCTCAAATATGAATCGCTTCATTCTCACCTTACCCTCAAGTTTGATTTGTTATACATGAAATGTTTCAGCTGATTTTGATAGGGCAACATGTGACCTAAGCCTGTGATTTTGACCTTTGATCTGCTGTTTGGAAGAAAAAAAATAATGGTTTCCTCATGGTCTGTCCCTCCACCATTCCAACAAGTTTTGGTTAAAACTGTATGGAAACTATGTGAGATATTTTATTAACACACACGAGCGCCGCTCAGAACATACTGTAACACGTGCTCTTGCTTAGCGAGAACTGCTGTAAAAAATAATACAATACCTGAGGAGGGTCACTGACTTCTCCAGACAGTGCTAATCTTGTGCTGTTTTTAGTGACCCTGTTTGTCACAGAGGGCATAGTTCTTAGTGCTGCAAAGGCATTTCCCTGATACTCATCAAGGTATTGAAGAAAAGCACCACTGTACGTTATTTATGCACGTACAAGCTTCACCAGATGCATTGCATTCTCCTAACACAGGCAATCCATGAATGTAAAAGTAAATAAATAAAGAAAATAAATAAATAAACAAATAAATGATGTTTTCCTGTGCTCTGACAAACAAGATGGAATGTATCTCATTCCTTTTCTTCTCATTCGATCCTGTCGTAGTCTATCAAGACTAACATACTGTCACGTTTCAATATACATCTCAAACCAGTTTGCCCAAAAACAATTCGACTGGCAGTAAGTATTTGAGACATAACTTGATGAAAAGGTGTATCATAATTTTATTTCCAGTGTATGGTTTGACATGTAAACTGAGTCATTTCAAATTATACTTAAAATTCATTTAGGAGAGAATATTCTTGACCTATTTAAACTCTTGTATTGTATGGGTGGAATTCTCACCTCCCAGGATCCGCGTTTAAATACTGGCTTCGAGCAATGTCATTAAATCCAGAAACTTTACTTGCGATAATTTCCATACCTAGATTCAATATTCATTCTATTAAAGAGCCTAATGCACTTGGAATGTAAAAAAAAAAAAAATGGGTGGCCACGCTACTGGCAATTGAAAGCCTTCCTGGAAACACGGAACGGAAGGACTGTTTGGCTTTTCAGCTTCACACAGCCACCTCTACCATTCTTCTTCTTCTCAACACAACAAATCCAAGTTACTTGCCGCTTGTCATGCTAGCTTGGCTCAGACATTTTTTTGATGCCACATGGTCACTGGAATTTATCCTCCAATGTGAGTCCTACGATGCACTGTAGGTATCGAATGTGAAACAATGCTTTAAAAGCTGTTTAATGTGACGCTGGTAAGTAGTTCACGATTCCACACCACATCTAACCTCATCACACAAAACCATACCGCACACAGCCATACAGTATCACTGATACCTTCGTCCAAGGACTTCATTGCATCAATGTTATGTTCATCTGTGACACCACACCACACCACCGAAGGTAACGTAAAATTCTTCACACCTGTTACTTCACATTTTCGCAACTCACCTGACCAATGTAAGAGACTCTAGTTTTCGGGGTCTGGGGTACCATTCCTAATCAAGGACAGCACAGTCCATCGGCGTATTGTAGCTCTAGGAAATGTGCCGTTTGTCTTTAAGGGCACGGCAACACTGAACGCGAAGAGTGGAGAGACTTTGAGCAAGGAGGAATGAGGCGGTGAGGGTTCTGGTATTTATGTCTACTGAACAACTTATACCACTGGAGCTATGTACTACAGGAGAGTTGTATGGGATCCACCACAGGTCCACTCCACAAAATATTGGAGTGTCTCAAGAAACACCTGAAAGATATCCACTGTGAACAACTGCATACAGATTGTTAGCTTATAATCGACACTACTGTGTCATACGATTGCTTAATTAATGTTTGTTCCACTCTTGTTATCAAACCTATCAATGACCATTAATGTCTAGAATTGATACTAGTATCTAGTGCTCTATTCCCTTTGTTACACCGTAGGCTTAAATCTAATCAATAGGTAAGTATATACACTATATGCATCATGTATGTGGTATATGTATGTATGTAATGAACATCGAAAATTTAATTACTTATCAATACATAAATCTATTAAATATATTTCAATAGACAATGGATAGTCCAGCTGATCTTTCATTATAGGTAATCAATAGAAACTGGTATCACCTAAATAGTACAAAGAAAAAAAAAAAAAAAATCACATGAAAATTAATCTTTAAGGTGTCGCCAAATAAAGACATTCATATCAGTTAGACACTTAAATTTTATTCATTCATTCATCACCTAATCCAGTGTTGCCCCATGAGTAGCGTGGGAGCATGGCTAGGCAAGTTGGGTCTGGCATTTAAGATGAGAGTGACCATCTTCCACAATGACACATCACCGATGAACAGCTGAGATCTGTCGCCCGCAAGCTTGCCGCTCCTATTTGGACAGGCATCGCGTTGATGAAGTGCTCGCCGATGAATGGCGCCCATTCGAACAAATGTCGCCCGACTAATGTAGTAAATGCCACTTCCTAATTTGGACAGGCATCACGAAATTTGCCGCTCACCTATCACCAACGAACAGCTGAGATCTGTTGCCCGCAAGGTTGCTGCTTCCTATTTGGACAGGCATCGCGTTGACACTCACCTCGCCGAATGAACAGCTGAGATCAGTCGTCTGCAAGGTTGCCATTTCCTATTTGGAGAGGCATCATGATAAATACTCACATCACCGCTCATCGCTCGATGTTACCTCCCCGCTCATCGCGTTCAGTGTGGCTGTACCGTAATTGAGCTTGATGACGTCTGAGATTTAAAAAGTTACCATCTAGTCGGAACGATTTTTATTCTATCATCAGGGTTCACACACACACACACACACACACACACACAATATAAACACAATATCTGCTCTTGTTCGGGTATTAGGAAAAGCCATACCCATGAGATGGCTTTCTGTCTGTTTCATTATTTCCGATCAATACATTTCGCTTTACATAAGACTAATGATGCGTGTCCTAAAAAAAAAATCGAATTCCTTTTGAAGTATGTCAAGTCTGGGAGGTTAGGGTGCGGTGAAAATGACTGACTGGGATGATGGGAAATGAGGACGTTGTACACACACACACACACACACATAAATATATATATATATATATATATATATATATATATATATATATATATATATATATATATATGATGTGTGATTGGTTGGAAAGATAACTAGATCTGATGTGAGAGGTGTAAGGCTGAGAGGAAGACCATAAATAGGATGGATGGACAGTATGAAGAGAGCGCTGATGCGAGAGGGATGTCTGTTGTGCAAGGAAGAGTGGCTGTGTGAGACAGAAATAAATGGAGAGAAATTGTGAATGAATAAGTGATGATGCAGCCCCGAGGGGATACTCTCCCCGCATTTGGTCTGATCAGCTAGTCAGGTCTGCGCGGTAAGGGGATGAGTCTGTTATGATGTGGAGGGGTAAAGCAGCTCTGCTGTCGGGCCCTGCTGCAGATGTCACTGATTGCATTGCTCAGTTGACCCTTGTGCGGTGTGATGCGGTGAGGATCTGTCCCTTCTCCCCTTTGGGGCTAAGATGCGAATGAATGTGTTTGAATGGGATGATAAATGGGAGTGTGTCGTTCTGTCTCGGCTACCTCCCTTTCCCTCGGGGGAAGCAGCCTAGGTATATAGATAGATAGTTTACTTATCCCCTAATTCTACTGACTATGAAAATTCTTCGACTGTCTCATCTCTATGATGGAACATATTCTATCTATTTCTCCTTTCTCTGAAATCTCCATTGTAGAATAATTCAATGTTCACCATCACCATTGGCTCTCCTCTTCACTGATCCACCTGGTGAACAAGCCAACTTCCTTTCTATCCTTAATGACCTAGACAGCTTGTACAGCACCCTACCCGTATCCCTTGACCACCTTCAAGAGAGAGCTCCAACATACTTGACCTCTTCACAACCAATCCTTCTCCTTATACTGTTAATCTTGGACCTCTCCATTGGGCTCCTCCGATCTCAACCTTATTACCTTGACCTGTCCTCTGTGGAAATGAGTGTACTCTCCAAAGACACATCAACTGTGGAGTCACTTTGGAGTTGCAGACTGGGAGGCCCTCAGGCAGTACTTCTGATTTTCCATGGAGTGATTATTTCTTCCATGGCCAAGAGCCATCTGAGTGTGCTTTGGCCATGTGGATTACGGAGGTTATTCTCCCCTGCATGGAAGCATGCATTCTTTTTCTCATATCCTTTGTCTAATGCAAGAAAATGCTGTCTGCAACAAGTAGAGGGCCTATAAAAGGTATCAGAGCCAACTCACCCCTGAATCACATCTGTTTTATGTTTCTGAACGGAATCGTGCTAAGCCTGTTCTTCACTCTGCCAAAAATAATTTCATCCGTATTAAATGCTCTCAACTCCCCAACTTAAATTCTTCCCTAGGTCCTCTGGTACCTTGCCAAAAAACCTTTCTAACAAATTTACCACACCATCCTTCCCTCCTCTTTTCTACTCTGATGGTTCTGTAGCTATTCCTTCTACTGATAAAGCAGATCTCCTCGCTCAGACTTTTTCCAATTCCACCTTAGACGATTCCAGTGCTGTTACATCATCACTTCCCCCCTCTGACTTCCTCACGGCTGACATTAAAATTTCTTCAGCTGATGTATTTTCTGTCATAACTGGCCTTGATACTAACAAGGCATATGGGCCTGATGGAGTCCCTCCTGTTGTCCTCAAGAACTGTGCTTCTGTGCTTACACCCTGCCTAAGTAAATCCTTTTCGCATTTGTCTTTCAACTTGTACCTTTCCTTCTGTTGACATTCTCTCTCATTCAGCCAGTCCCAAAGAAGGGTGACAATTCCCAACCGTCTAACTATCGTTCAGTTGCTTTAACATCCTGTGTCTCAAAAGTTTTCAGGTCAATTCTTAACAGAAAAATTTTAAAGCATCTTTCCTACCACAACCTTGTTTCTGATCGTCAGTATGGGTTCCGTCAGGGACGCTCCACTGGCGATATTCTCACCTACCTTTCAGACTTCTAGCCATCCTCCTTTCGGGACTTTGGCAAAAGCTTTGCCATTGCACTTGACATCTCAAACGCTTTCGATCGAATCTCGCATAAATCTTTAATTTCCAAACTGCCCTCTCACGGTTTCTATCCTTCTATCTGGGCCTTCATCTATAGCTTCCTTTCTGGTCGTTCTGTAGCCACAGTTGTAGACGGCCATCGTTCTTCTAGATCTATCAACAGTAGTGTTCCTCTGGACACTGTCCTATTACCAAGTCTCTTCCTTTTATTCATCACTGACCTTCTAAATTGTACACCTAACCCTAGCCACTCATATCCTGATGATTCCACCCTTCACCTTTCCATTCGGTTCCCGCAACGTCCATCGCAGCAGTTAATTCAACAAACAAGGGATGAGGCTATGGCACATCTAATGTCTGCATATTATGGCTCGTATTCTGACTGGGGTAAAAATAATCTTGTTGTTTTTAGATGCATCGAAAACTCAGGTTTTACACCTATCAACCCAATAAAATCTTTCCACAGGAGTACCCATTAATATTTAATAACATTCACCTCAATCCTGCATCATCCTTGAACATGCTTGGGGCATTTCCTTCACTCGGGACTTATATTGATAAACATCATATTGCATCTCTTGTAAAATCTGCTTCCAGGAGATTGGATGTGGTATGCCAACTCTGTGCCTTCTTTACCCCTGCACTCTGTGTTGACTTTATACCCGGTGTTTATTCGCCCCTGTGTAGAGTACAATCCTCCCTGTGTGGGGAGGCTCCCCATCATACAACTCTTCTCAATAGGGTGGAGTCAAAGGCTTCTTCGTCTCATTAACTCTCCTCCTCTTACTGGCTCCCTTCAACCCTCTGTTTCTTCACTGCACTGTTGCATCTTTATCTCTTTTCTATCGCTACTTAGCAATGGTCACTGCTCCTCTGAACTGTCTGCTTGCATCCCTCCAAAACCTCTACGACGGGTGCATCACACTCATTTATCGCCAACAAACTCTCATCCCTTTTCTGTCCAACTCCCAGTCCTCGGGGTCATTTATGGTCAACAGGTCAACTTTGGAACTGTCTCCATCTGTCTGTATTTTACTTCCTATGACCTCCAATCTGTGCAAACGCAGTGACTGTCCAAGCATCTTGAAATGAACAGATCTTCAATTTGGATTGTATTGTTTCTGTTTTTTTTTCCCATGGAAGGAACGGTTTGCGTGCTCCTGGCCTTTGGTTCCTCGAATCTTTCCTGCATTTAATATATATATATATATATATATATATATATATATATATATTTCGAGGTGACATATATATATATATATATATATATATATATATATATATATATATATATATATATAGACAGAGAGAGAGAGAGAGGGAGAGAGATACGCATTGTTTGTTTGTCTTTCAGTCAGGCCCAAACCAAGGGCCAGGGACCCCAGACCTATATATACATTCTGAACTAGGTTCCCCAAGGATGGTTTTAAGGAAGTGAAAATTCAGATCTGGGTCATTTGAGGTCACAGGTGGAACTGCCTTTGGCCTCGGGCAATACCAGGTACGCTTGCAGCTAATCATTTTTTGGCATGGAGACCACATGACCTCCAGTTTGGACACAGGCTAGCGAGGATGACCACTGATGTAATTTGGGGTCACTGGTCAGAGGTCATTTGAGGTCTTACCGGTAATAAACGCTGTTATTAAAATTCGACTTGAACCCAGCAGCCCAGTTTTTGGCATGGAGACACATCATTCCAGTTCGGACATAGACTACGTTAGATAGACTCTCACCCATTTTGCATATGGTCACCTGTCGGAGGTCATTTGAGGTCACCAAATAGTAAACAATTGTACGCAAATATTGGCATTAGTCTGTGTAAGCTGAAATAGAAAGTTCCTGGACCTCATATAATCCCTCACCAAAAGATAAGAGGTACACGTTCTTTCTGGAGCAGAAAGATTGAACTAGAACAAATTGGATTAGGGTATTTGCCCCTATTTATATCCCCATCCACCTGCAGGTCTCTCTCTCTCTCTCTCTCTCTCTCTCTCTAATTTCCTGTGGCACCTTACGGTATTAGTCCACTGATGAACTCTAGAGTTCATCAAGATTTAGGCAGAAAAATATTTTACCCTGGAGCCAGTGCCAGTGGCTCACAGGAACCAGACAGTGGAGAGAGGAAATTAACTAAATGAAAGTAAAATGCAGAGGGTTTGGACAGACAAAGTTTTCTTAAGATGGAAAGAAAGATAGCAAAAAGAATGTAGATAAAAGTGTCCCTTTTAGTCGCCTGTATGACAAGCAGGAATACTGGGGAAGTATTCTATCCCCTTCCTCAGGGTATATATATATATATATATATATATATATATATATATATATATATATATATATATATATATATATATATATATATATATATATATATATATATATATATACAGTATACCTAGGCTAGCTTCCCTGAAGGAAAAGGAGGTAGCCGAGAAAGGACGACACACTCCCCATTTACTCATCCATTCAAACACATTCATTCGGTTCATCTTAGCCCCAGTGGGGAGAATGGACAGATCCTCATTTTCACTTTGCTGCCATATAGCACAAGGGTTCACTGTGAAGTGCAATTAGTGACATCCGCAGCAGGGCCCGACAGCAGAGCTGGTTTTCTTTCTGATTCCACTTTTGTCATAATAGACCCATCCCCTTACCCACACCTTACCTGACTAGCTGATCAGATCATATATGGGAGAATATCCCCTCAGGGCTGCGTCATCATTTATTCATTCACAATTTCTCTCCATTTATTTCTGTCACGCACAGCCACTCTTCCTCTGCTCAACAGACATCCCTCTCATCCTGTTATCCAGGCGGACTCTCTCTTCACACTGTCCGTCCATCCTATTCTTGGTCTCACTCTCAGTTTTACACCTCTCACATCAGATCTAGTTATCTTTTTTCACCGTAACACATCATTATATATATATATATATATATATATATATATATATATATATATATATATATATATATATATATATATATATATATATATAATATGGTGGAATGCAATAGTTATTTTACTCTTAAAAAAAGTGACTCAAAAGATCTTAGTAACTATCGACTCATTAGCTTATTATCAGTCATTTTTGTCAAACTCTTCACTAAAGTCCTTACGAACAGAATTTCAATTTTTGGAGGTTATTTTACCAACCTCGTGAACAGGCAGGATTTCGAAGCGGGTATTCAACCATTGATCATCTGCATACAATGAACCAGCTAACTGAGAAAACTATGGAATATAATAAAGCACTGTGCTTAGGTTTTGTTGATTACGAAAAGGCTTTCGACTCAGTGGAGCACATAGCAATTATAAATTCATTGCGAGAACAAGGAGTGAATGAGAACATTGTAAACCTGCTCGAAAACATATAAAAAGAGGGAACTGCTACAGTTAAATTACATAAGGACTCAGAAAAAATTAAGATTGAGAAGGGCGTGCGTCAGGGACATACAATTTCACAAAAATTATTTAGAGCATGCCTAGAAAGTAGTATCAGAAAGCTAGACTGGGAAAACAAAGGAGTGAGCATTAATGGAGAAAAGCTAAACCATTTAAGATTTGAAGATGTCATTGTCCTAATATCAGAAACAGCGGAGGCATTGCAAGAAATGTTAAATGACCTGAACAGAGAAAGTCTGAAAGTAGGACTGAAGATGAACCGAAGTAAAACAAAGTAATGTTTTAATCCACAAACACCAAAGAGCGTCATCAGAATATAATGAAATTCTTGAAGAAGTTAAGGAGACAACTACTTGGGACAAATACTAAAATTAACGAAAGATCATGATAGCGAAAGAAAGAGACGCATTACAATTTGATGGAAAGCTTTTCGGTAAACATAGAGACATTACACAAAATCAGCTCTCGTTTTGTATGAAACGAAAAGTATATAACGAATGTATTATTCCAGCTATGACGTATGGTTATGAGACCTGCAAAACTGACAAAATCAATGGAAAATAAATTAATCCATTCTCAGAGAGCAATGGAAAGGTCAATGTTGGGAATATACTTTATGAGACAGGAAAAGATCAACTTGGGTGAGAGAGCAGACTAAAGTCAAAGATATATATAGAAGTTATATATATACTGAATAGAAATGGAGGTGGGCAGGCCATATATATAAGAATAAGGGATATACCGATGGAGTATATATGATGGACTGGGCTGTAAGAGAATGTAAGCGTAGCAGAAAAAGGTCAGACAGGAGATGGAGAGATGAAATAGAGAAATTTGCAGGGAAAACGTGGCAAAGATTGGCACAGTCAAGGAATTCGTGGAAAAGGTTGGGGGAGGGCTTTGCTTCAGCAGTGGACTAGTTATGGCTGATGATGATGATTATACATATATATATATATATATATATATATATATATATATATATATATATATATATATATATATATACACACACGAAGTACCGTCTTAGACGGCGCAGACCATGGGACCCCCTATGGATATAGGTTCCACCGAATATAACGAATAAGGTGGCATAAAAATTACATCTCACCAGAAACTATGTGGCAGGGAGGTGAGATTATTTGCCACAATCCTCCCAACCAAACATGAGTTCTATTGCAAAGTATGTGATGGGCATTCCTGTTGGATCATCGTCTACTAAAGGTCCAACCGCACTGCCTCCTGTGCTTACGGGCAGTGTGCCGCCGAAAGTGAGTAGGCACTGTGTTGGAAAATTAGACTCTTGGATATTAAACAAATTGAAATCCATGAAGATCTATGCATACAATGTAAGAAGCCTCGCAGAAGATTACAAACTTGATAACCTAATGACTGAACTGGAAAACATTAGTTGAGATATTGTAGTTTTGAATGAGATCCACAGAAAAGAAGAAAAAGTAATTCGCCTCGAAGTCAGCAACCACCTGTTTTACTACAGAGGAAGAGAAAATGAAAGAGTTAGTGGTGTAGGATTTCTAAGTAACAGAAATCTCGCAGACAACATTGTTAAATTCAGCAGTGTATCTGACAGAGCAGCATTTGTTGAAATTAGACTGTGCAAAAAATATACCCTGAATATAATGCAAGTTCATGCACCAACTTCTCAAAGCCCAGATGATGAAATAGAAACATTCTATGATGACATCTCCCAGATTATAGAAGAAGAAAAGACAACATATACAATACTCATGGCAAACTTCATTACAAAAGTTGGGAAATCGAAAAATGGAGATGTACTGTATGTATGGGAAAATTTGGAGTGGGAGAAACGAATTAAAGAGGAGATATGTTGGTAAATTTTGCTGAAATGTTTAACATGAGAATAATGAACACATTCTTCTACCAAAGAACAGGGAGAAAGTGGACCTGGAGAAGGCCAAATGGAGAAACAAAGAATGGAATCGACTTCATTATAGCAGATAAGAATAACACGATCACAAATGTCACAGTTATCAACAAAGTAAATATAGGAAATGATCATAGAATGATGGGTTGCACAGCCAGATTCAACTTCAATAGTGAAAGAAAGAAGATGATTAAAGATAAAAAGATATGCCCAATAATAGTAAACGAAAATAAAGCAGCCTTTCAGTTGGAAATAAGGAACAGATTTCAGGCTCTAAGTAATGCTGAATGTGACACTGATGAGCTGAATGACAGACTAACAAAAGTGCTAAGAGAATCAGGGGAGGTAGTAGGAAAACCTAATACAACCAAAGTCAAGAAATATTCAGAAAAGACACTCGAGCTTATGAACAAACGAAAGGAAATTAAAATAAAAACAAAGAAAGACGAAATAGAACGAGCGGAATTAAACAAGCCTATCAACAAAAGACAAAGAGAAGAATAAAGAAAGAGAAACATGCATCAGATCAAAGAAACCATCAAAAAATGGAAAAAGACTGAAACAGGTCCGAAGTAAAATGGCACTAGGAAAGCAACACATGACATCACTGAAAGAAAAAAAACGGTGAAATCAATAAATGCCGAGATATGGTGGTGAAGAGAGTTGAAGAATTTTACACAGAACTGTATGCATCAAAGACAGTAGTACCAATAGCTAACTTTTCAGTTGACACAAGTGAAATACCTGAGGTAACACCTGACGAAGTAAATATGTGTCTTAAAAATATGATAAGAGGAAAGGCTCCGGGAGAAGATGGAATAGTAACAGATTTACTGTTGGAGGTAGGAGTAGAAGTACAAAATAGGCTTGCTCACTTATTTACCCATTGTATAAAACAGAAAAAAATTCCCAAGACATGATGTAATGCAATACTTATTTTACTCTACAAAAAGGTGACTCAAAAGATCTTAGTAACTATCGACCCATTAGCTTATTATCAGTCATTTACAAACTCTTCACTGAAGTCCTTACGAACAGAACAACAACAATTTTGGAGGAAAACCAACCTCGTGAATAGGCAGGATTCCGAAGCGGGTATTCGACCACTGATCACTTACACACAATGAATCAGCTAATTGAGAAAACTACAGAGAATAATAAACCACTCTGCTTAGGTTTTGTTGATTACGAAAAGGCTTTTGATTCAGTGGAACACATAGCAATTATAAATTCACTGCGAGAACAAGGAATGAATGAGAACATTGTAAAACTGCTCAAAAACTTATATAAAGAGGGAACTGCTACAGTTGAAATATATAAGGATTCGGAAAAAAATTGAGAAGGGCGTCCGTCAAGGAGATACAATTTCACCAAAATTATTTACAGCATGCCTTGAAAGTATTTTCAGAAAGCTAGACTGGGAAAACAAAAGAGTGAACATAGATGGAGAAAAGGTAAATCATTTAAGATTTGCAGATGACATTTTCCTAGTCTCAGTAACAGCGGAGGCATTGCAAGAAATGTTAAATGACGTGAACAGAGAAAGTCTGAAAGTAGGGCTGAAGATGAACCGGAGTATAACTAAAGTAATGTTTAATCCACGAACACCAAAGAGCGTCATCAGAATAAGCGATGAAATTCTTGAAGTTGAGAAGTACAACTACTTGGGACAAACACTAAATTAACCAAAGATCATGATAGCGAAATAAAAAGACGCATTTCAATTGGACGGAAAGCTTTCGGTAAACACAGAAACATTATGAAAAGTAACTTGCCAGTTTGTATGAAGCGAAAAGTATAAAACGAATGTATAATTTCAGCTATGACGTAAGGTTGTGAGACCTGGAGACTGACAAAATCAATGGAAAATATATTAATCCGTTCTCAGAGAGCAATGGAAAGGTTAATGTTGGGAATATCATTAAGAGACAGGAAAAGATCAGCTTGGGTGAGAGAGCAGACTAAAGTCAAAGATATCAATGAAGTTATAAAGAACAGAAATGGAGGTGGGCAGGCCATAAAGCAAGAATAAGGGATAACCGATGGAGCAAGAAGCTGACTGACTGGACACCAAGAGCTTGTAAGCGTAGCAGAAAAAGGCCAGACAGGAGATGCAGAGATGAGATAGAGAAATTTGCAGGGAAAACGCGGCAAAGATTGGCTCACTCAAGGATTTAATGGAAAAGGCTGGGGGAGGCCTTTGTTCAGCAATGGACTAGTTATGGCTGCTGCTGCTGCTGCTATATATATATATATATATACATACACAGAAACACACACACACATATACTGTATATACACAGTATATGATGCACGTGTGTGTGTGTGTGTGTGTGTGTGTGTGTGTGTGTATTTCTTCAGGGTGATGTTAAGGTTCTCCATGTAAATATGGAAACCAGTTAGGCTTTTAGCGCTATCCTGAATTCTAACCTTTGTTTTCGAGAGCTCCTGTCGAGGTTTTCTCTCGCGATTGTGAAGTGCACATAGAACAAGAGAGAAGCAATTGTTCTTTAAGAGATGGCTAGAGGACTACCTAATACCTAAGTCTCTTCTACCTGACGGATTTGTTATGGTGGATGACTCCCTCTAGAGATTATGAGAACCTCACCCTTAGAAGATGTATAAATAAGAGTAAAGAAGAAGCAACAAGCAAGTTTAAAATTTCGAACACCAAGAAGCAATGCATAAAGAACTTAAACACGACAGTAAATCATGGTGTTTCCACGTTGCTATCAAGCGCTTACTAGTGAAATCATCCCATTAAAATGAAAAATAAAAGTTCAATATTACAAAGATTAATAGAAAACAATTACTGGAACAATAATATGAACCTGACTGCGTCATAAGCTTGTCATCTAAGAATTTAGATTTTGTTACTCAGTATACCTTAAGTTTTGGTGTATCGTTTCCTTATGGAAGGGAGATAAACCTAAAACATGTTTCAGACGGAAAAAGGGTTCGGATGGAGACTGAAACTATCCATGGAACATTCCTAGCAGGTTTGGGAAAATCTTAGAAAAAATTTGTCTCTTTTTATATAACTGCAACTGATAAAGATAACTTTTTAGTTATAAACAAATGTGATTATAAAGAGAAAGTATGTAAACTTCTACAGGATACTAATACACACTGTGAACTAAATACACGCACACACACACACACACACATATATATATACATATATATATATATATATATATATATATATATATATATATATATATATATATATATATATATATATATATATATATTGCCAGACGCCTCAATCCCATGCGGGGTGGCCACAAACAAATCGCCCCCACGTCGCCCTGTCCCCCGCCATTTCACTGCCCTGCTCCCAACTCACACCCCCTCTCTCATATACCTCTCCACCCCATCCCTTCATCTCATCCTCGGCCTCCCCCTCCCTCTTCCCCCCTCCACCTCACTCACATACACTCTCTTCGGCAGTCTTTCACACTCCATCCTGTCTACATGGCCAAACCACCTCAGTGTGTTCCTCCTAACGCTTCCTATCACATCCACATCCACAACACTCCTTTATATCCTCATTTGTCAGCTGTCTCTCGATGTGACTCCACAGGCTCCTCTTAAATAACTCATTTCCACTGCTCTCACTCTTGACTTGTGTCTTCCAGCAATCTCCAAGCTTCACTTCCATACGTTAGAATTGGTATCACAATACTGTCATGTAGTAACTTTTTCACATCCATGCTCACTTTCCTGCTTCTTATCACTGCTTTCATGGAACCAGCAACCTATATTCCTTGCTGTACCCTTTCAAGCACTTCACCCTCCAAGCCTCCATCCGTACTCATCACACTACCCAAGTACTTAAACGTACTCACATTTTCCAGTTCCTCACCATCCAACCTCGCTGTACATTCGCTCTCTCAAAGACCATCACTTTACTCTTCACTACATTCACCTTTAGATTCCGTTTCTTACACACTCTCCAAAATTCATCCACCAAGCCTTGGAGCTCTCCTTCGTCTTCACTCAACATCACATTATCATCTGCAAACATCAGTACATAGAGTTTCCAAACACTGCCCTCTTTCACCAGGGCCACTCCAACTGCCCTACCTTGTACCTCTTTTGTTACCCCATCCATGTACAGATTGAACAACCATGGAGACATGACACATCCCTGCTTCAACCCAACCTTCTAAGAGAAAAATTCTCTCAGTTCACCATCCACACGCACTGCAGCCTTAGCAACATCACACATACTCTTCACAGCATTCAACAACTTCCCATCTACTCCATATATTCTTAATACTTTCCACAATCCTTGTCTATCCACCC